>NC_060276.1:2016600-2042123 GCF_021613505.1 Equus quagga
CATCAGGCAGGATGTGCCAGGGGCATAGAGGTCCCCTCTCAGGAGCCGGGGGTCAAGGCCAGACCTTCGTTGGGAATGTGCAGGGTTAGCCCCGTGCCCCTAGGGACTCACCTTACAATTTTAAAGCTCTCCAGCGCGGTCAAGAGGTTGTCCGGTCCAGGCTGTAGAGCAGTCCCGGTGTTCCCCAGGGGAAAGCCTAGGGTGGGGTGGGGTCCAGGTGATCCACCCTGCCTATTTTTGGAAATGGACTCCCACCCCCTCCTCTCCCAAGATCCCCAGAGACCCTAGTATTGAGAGAGTCCTTGGGAGGCAGGAACCGGTGCTCCAGGTCCAGCTCTGTCACCTACTCCCTGTGTAACCCAGGACAAGTCTCCTCTCCTATCTGGATTGGATGATCACCAAGGCTCTTCCATCTGGAAGGTTCCCTGCTTTGTGGTCAGCCTTGGTAGGCTGGAACTGAACCGGCTTTGCAGAGAGCCAACATCGTTTCTGATAGCCAAGTCCGCGGGCTGGCCCCTGCAGTGTGAGTCTGTGCTTAGTGGGAGGCGCCTCGGTTAACGCAGAGGGAATCTAATCAGCCTGTTTTCCTTCTCCTTTCTAGGTGTTTAGTGACGACCTTACCAAGCCAATCATTGATAACATTGTGTCTGATCTCATTCAGATTTATACCATGGACACAGAGATCCCCTAAGGCCCTGGTCCAGGCCTCCCCAAAGAGAAGCCCGGACGCCCGGCTGCCTGGGGACGGCGCCACCACATCACCGTGACGCCCAGTCCCCAGAAGACCGGCTGGGAGGACAGGTTTTGTGCTGCTGGAGACGGGCTGGTGAAGGCGATGACATGCTGCCGCTTTGGTTCTCATGCTTTGACTGGCCCCGGCAGCAGTGGTCCAGACGCTGGCGGGGCCGCGCCTCCAGTGGTCAGGCCGGGAGTGCGCTGTGTGGGGCAGCCCCCAGCGTCCACGTCTGCTTTTGTCCTTTGAGAGGATACCGACTACAGTTGAGATGTGACGTCATGGGAAGGAAAATCAAAGAACAGATGGGACTGCACCCCTGGGGAGTTTTTAAAAGCCAGATTTAGAGAAAGTATGAATGTGCAACATAGATGGAATTTTATTTTGTGTAATAAAAGATGATACAAATCAACGGAGACACCCTGTCTTTGCTCTGTGGCCCCTTGTGCTCCTGAGGCATTCTTGGGGCAGGCCCTCCCTCTCTTCCTGAGGGTGTGCTGGCACAGTGTGTGCCCATGTCACGGCAGCGTCCCCTAAAAGAGCCCACGTGTCCTCACTCTCCCTCCACTGGGACGTTCACAGGGCTTGGCAATTGTCCTGCTTGGAGAGTGAGCATAAATTTTGGAAAGAGGAGTTAGGGGGTATCATTTGGGTTCAAAAAACCCAGATCTGACCAACATGTAACTAGAAAGTAATAGACGGGATGTTTTAAATGTCAAGACAGTGAGTCTAGATGGGGAGTCTAGAGAATCTTAGAGCTGTGGCACCCCGACTCCCACTCAAAAGGCCTTTCTTCAGGAGGGCCTGCTCTTGGGTGCCTCAGAGAAACAGAGCAGCTGGCTTGTTCCCCCTGGGAGCCCCCACTGGGCTCAACGCACACTGGCGGGACTGTTCTTCCACATGCGGCGGTGGGGGAGCCGGGGGACTGGCCAGGCACTTCCCTGAGTTTGGGAGGTTCTTCCCAGGGGATCATGGGCTCAGGAGACCGCCGTCATGCCTTCCAGCACCCACAGGAATGGAGGCTGCGGGTCCACCAGGGTGCTTCGGAGTGTTCATCCCTGCTTGGGGGCACAGGGAGGGGTCACACACTGGTGACAAGTGAGGAAGTGGGGCTTGCTTGAGTTTACGAAGTGACTGTGTTATTTGTCTTCAGGGCGAGGGGTCCGAGTAAATGTCTCCTTTTCTACTGTGTCCTTTTCACGTCTGTCCACCCAGCTCATTTGGGAGCCCTTTGAGGACAGGGTTGGCATCCAGGCCCAGGGCCAGCACTGGGGCTCTGAGCGTGGAGTGTGGAAGGTGAAGGGCCCAGCCGGCAGGCCTCCGAGGGCAGCTTCGGCTCTCTCGCTGGTCCTTTCTGCCTTCTGCTGTTTGAAGAGCACCTGACTGCCGTCATGCCCTTCCTTCCTGCAGGCCAGGCCCAGGCACCGCCCAGCCACCCCCGGCCTTGCCTGCCGGGTGTTGACTGGGCACTGCCTTTGGCCAGCGCTCATTGTGGATTTGAATGGAACTCAGAGACGGATGTGTCACTTTTGGATTCTCTGTCTTTGCCCCGACAAGATCACAGCTCCTATAGAAGCTTCCAATTCTTTGGATCTCCTCAGGTTCAGCCTCCAGCGAAGCAGCCGGCCCCACACACTTGACTTGAGGCAGTTTTCTTAGCCCTCAGAAAGCAGAATCCTGCTCTGGATGGGAGGGCTGCGTGGAGCGGGGGGCAGAACTCTCTGGAGAGCTCTCTCTGACTGCGCCTGGTCCAGTCTGCTCCCTCCCCGCCCCCGCCCCAGGACTTAGTGGAAAGAAGTGGGGGGATAGTTGGATAAAGCTCCCTAGGGAGTCCATGGGCATCCTGCCCCCAGCTAGAGCCACAGTACTGAGCCAGGGAAGCATGGCCCCAGAAAGCTCTGGGCTGCTGGGGCTCCCTGCAGTCTCTGGAGATTTTGTGGGTCTAGGTTTTCTTTCATGATGACCGAATATTAGGCAAGTTCCTTTCTCTCTATGGGACTCAGTTTCCCACTTGTAAATTGAGCAGGTTGGACCAAGTGATCTCAGACTGTGATCGCCGATTGTGTGCCTGTCACACTGCCCTGAGGACTTGCTGGGCCTGTCATCTGAGCACTTGTCACACAGGGCCCATCTGTGTGTCTTCCTGATGCAGCAGGGGTTGAAGCTCCATCTTCGGTGTGTGTTGTCATTGGAACAGAGATGAAGAAAAAGTATTGAGACATATGTGACACTGGGACTATGTGACATGGTCAGCCCTGCTTTGTAAGGACACTGAATTAGTCAGTGGTGCTAACGGTTTTGTTTGTTTTAGCTTCCTATTACTGAGGCTTTTGTAGAAAATAATGGAGATTAAACAAATACAACCTTCCATCTCCTTTATTTCAGGTTCAAAGAGGTCAGCAATGAGACACTGACATAAGATTTTCTAGAACCTGAAGCTTTCAGGAGCTTTTCAGTTCAGAGCACATCTTAATTACTGTAAAGTGATAAATGGCTGAGCCTTACTTGGCCTGTCAATGGGTGGAAGGAGCTGTGATGGAGTGAATGATGTCCCCCAAAAGATGTGTCCACATCCTAACCCCTGGAACCTGGGCACGGGACCTTATTTGGAAGTAGGGTCTTTGCAGATGTCATCAAGGGAAGATGAGATCCTACAGGAGTAGGGTGGGCCCTAATCCAATATGACTGGTGTCCTTTTTTTTTTTTTGGTGAGGAAGATTGGCTCTCAGCTAACATCTCCTCAAACAACAACTTCCTCTATTTTGTAACAAAACATCTTCCTCTATTTTTACGTGGGACGCCACCACAGCATGGCTGATGAGCAGTGTGTAGATCCGTGCCAGGGATCTGAACCCATGAACCTCGGGCTGCCGAAGTGGAGCACGCAAACTTAACCACTATACCACCAGGCCAGCCCCAACTGGTGTCCTTTTAGGAAGAGGAGAAGAGACACAGAGACAGACAGGTGCGGAGGGAGAGTGCCATGTGAAGACACAGATGCACAGGGAGAAGCCATGTGATGAAGGAGGCAGAGACTGGAGTGATGTGTCTGCATGCCAAGGAACACCAACGCCTGCTGGCGACACCAGAAGCTGGGAGAGACAAGGAAGGATCCTCCCCTAGAGCCCTCGGGGGGATCAACCCTGCCAACCCCTGCCTCTCAGACTTCTGGCCTCCGGAACCGGGAGAGAAGACACATCTGTTGTTTGAAGCCCCCAGGCTGCAGGCATGCGCCCTTGCTCCTAGGCACCACGGCTGGGGAAGATGGCAGCCAGCTTTGTGCAGGGTGGGTGTTGTAGTGCTCCCTGGCCCCAAGCCATCGGGCTAAGTATTGATTTCTTCCCATGGGAACCTGTGTCATATTTGATAGCGGAAGTCAGTGGAAAAGAGAGTGCACAGACACAAATGAACGAGTCTTTCGGGGGAGCACAGTATCTCTTTATAAGGTACCAGCTATCTTGATAGGGCGTTTTGCCCGATCTAGACTTACTTAGCCTTATGGCTCAAGATGGATTTGCTATTTTTCTCCTTTCTTGGCAGCTTCCCCAGAAAATGTGTCCTCTGGCACTGCCAAGTCTAAAAGGGTGATGTGTGGAGAGAAGAAATAGAAATGTGAGGAAACGACATGCAAAGTCTTGGCGCCATGGCCACAGTAGTCATTTGTAAGTCTCGGGCCAGAGCTGCCTTTGTCACTCTGCTGGTGAAGCAGAGGGGATGGGCCACGGAGCACAGATGTTCCTACTCACAGGTGTTCAAAGACACCTGAGGAGTGAAGGAATGAATGGGGGAATGACCCACGGAGCAAGCGAACGAGTGAAATAATGGGTTTTCTTTCCGTGGCTTTGGGTTAAAGAGGACGTCCGTGACTGGACCCCTTGTGCACTGCTGGTGGGAATGTAAGATGATGCAGCTGCGGCGGGAAACACTTGGACAGCTCCTCAAAAAATTAAACACAGCATTCCCATATGATCCAGCAATTCCACTTCTGGGTATATACCTAAAAGGAATGAAAGGGGCTCAAACAGATGTTTGCACACCCATGTTCACAGCGGCATGATTCACAGTGGCAAAAAGGTGGAAGCGACCCAAGTGCCCATCGACAGGTGAACGGATGAACAAAATATGGTCCATCCACACACTGGAATGTTGTTCCGCCTTAAAAGGAAGGACATTCTGACCCGTGCTACAACCTGGACGGACCTTGAGGACATCATGCTATGTGAAATAAGCCAGACACAGAAGGACAGCTGCTGTATGATTCCGTCTGCATGAGGTCCCTACAGCAGTCAGATTCATAGAGACAGCAAGGAGGACGCAGGTGACAGGAGGTAGTGGTTCATGGGGACAGAATTTTAGCTTGGGAAGATGGAAGGTTCTGGGGATGGATGTGTCAGGGTTCTGGCGTTTGCGTTGGTGTGCTGACGTTGATTTGTTGTGATCATCTTGGGCCCTCCACCCCCACTCTTCTCTGGGGACAGCGGCCTGGACATTCACACCAGGCCCTTCCAGGGCAAGACAGTTAGAGCAGCATCATGCGCATCTCCGCTCACAGCGCCTCTGACCCTTCAGGCCAGGGCAGCCTCTTGCTGTTTGTTCCACAAGGTTTGGAAAGGCGGCCACACCCCCAGGGCAACTCTGCCACTCTCAGCTCAGCGAAGCGCACGAAGACGCCTCTCTTTTGTTCTAGACGAAAATTCACCAAATAATAAATCACACACGTTACCCAGACCGGGATTGTAAGAGCCTTTCATTTTTTTTTTTTTTTTTTACACAGAAATTTTGGTCTATTCTTTAAATTAGGAAATTCAACTACAGACTTTAAATTATTATGCATCTGTGGTCTTCCTCATTAAGATATTTTTGTTCATCTTTATAACAGGCAGATAAAAATGTAAAACATACTTAATAACTGAACGCAGTTGACCAAGCCATTCCAGGTAATATAATGCTTTAGAGAGAGGGGCTGCCTGCAGAGCCAGGCCCCTCAGCCTGAAGCCTGCGGAGAAGCCAGAGCCGTGGTCCGAGCTCCCGGCGCCCCGTTTCTGAAGCCCACGCCCCGCAGAAAGGCGACCTAGGGACTAACGATGGACACTTTGTACAGCAGCACTGAGGGAGCTGGATGTTGGTCTATCAGCGCGTCCACAACAGAGAATGAGAAGAAGCCCGTGAGTGCGGCATTATGCAGCGTATCTTCTTCAATTTCAACATTTCCAATTTTATTTCTTGTTTAAGAACACACAGACCCTCAACAAATTGAGTTGCCCTTTTTGTTGTTGTTTAAACGAGGACATTAGGGAACAATTTACAAATGGGTGACATTCTCAATGTGCCCTTTGGAAAAAAGGGATGGCTTTGAGTTATCTGTAGCTGGCATTTTAAGTGGGATTTTCTTTTCTAACCGAAATTCCTTTGCCCGAGATTTGACTACTCCTGCTCAGGGGTGACATGACACTGATGTTAATGTGGGCACCCAGAGTGTTGGACGTCGGCCCGGACACTCACAGATGCAGGTGGTGGTAGACGAGCCCCTGCTGGTGGGTGCTGGAGAGGGGACGTGATGGGCCAACCAGCCTTGCCACCAGTCCAGCTGCTGCTCAGCTGCTGAGCATGCGAAGCCACACCTGCAGTTTCCATGCTGACCCTACATCCCTCAGCTCCCAGCTGTACCCTAGTGACTCAGCCCCGCGCACAAGCGACAGGCACGTGTGGGAGCTGTGGTCAGACCCCAACAGCCTCCCTGCAAAATGTGAGACAGATGCATTCAGAAGATAAAAGAACCTCTGCTTTTTCTGCATTTCCCTCTCTGTTAGCATGCATTTGGGGGAAACTGAGGCTTGGCACACTGGGTGCCCACACTGCAAGGAGAGGCTTCCGAGGGAACCGTCTGGGGAGCCCAGGCCCAGCTCTCCCCGCCTGCAGACCAAGTGCTCAGCTGACGTGGTGGCGCTGACCTCCTCAGCCTTCTGGACTCTCAAGAAAGAGCCACAGGTTGATTAGAGGCACAGCAACGAGGTGCCATCGCTCCCAGGGGCTTCGCTTCTGCATCCGCTTCCCCAGTGTCATATAGGTGGCTGCAGACACAAATCCACGCCTTTGTGGGTCATATTTGTCCTTAAACGAGAAGACTAGGGTCGGAAGAGCGCTTAGGCGGCTGGTGACTGAGGACTTTTCCCAGTCGCTTTAGAGGTGCCTAAGTGACAACTTCTTGGCCTTTGCCAAAGCAAAAAGTGTTAATCCAGGCAGCAGCGCCGAGGGGGCTGGGGTCTGCACTGTGCCCATCAGCTCCTCTTCCTCTGCGCTTTCTGTCTGCCTCGAGGCAACCCGCCTCCACCTGGCTCTCCCGCGGGGTCAGGGGCTGCAGGGGGCGGTGCTTCATGCTCTTGAAGTTGGGGTGGGGACAAAGAGAGCCCACCAGCTAGAATTCAGGACTTGGAATTGGAATTGAAACCAAAAAAACTTGAAAACAAAACTCCCCCTTCCACCCACTGGAGGGGGTCATTCTCATCAATACTTTGGCATTTTCCTTTGAAATACAAAATTCCATTGAAAGGTTTTTTCCTCTGTAGGCAGGGGTCTCAAAGTGCAAACGTTCCGACTGTAACTGCTCCCACCCCGAGCCCCCCCATCTTCTCCTCCAGACTCTCATGGGTGACATTCCCAGGAAGTGTGCCCGGAAGACCCGGAGGAGGGACGGTGGAAAGGAGCAGAAGGCGGGCATGTTCCCAAGCGACCAAAAAGATATTCTTGCTGTCTAGTTCCCTGAAAAAACCCTGCCTCAATAAATAATGAAATTTCAAAATGAAAACACTTGATAAGAAGAATGGAAGTATCATGCCAATAAATAGTTCCTTATTCTTTAAATCTGCATCGTCATACATGTACGCATATGTCTATACGCACACACACATTTCTATGCACACACGCACATACATACAGACTGCACACGTGTCCTGGGAAGGGCGTGCTCGGCAGGGCAGGTACATTTGCAGGCAGTTCCCAGGGGTGAGCTGTCTGGGTGGGGGCATCCTTCCCGGCCCTGCAAATCAGCACTTGCCTTTTTTCTTTTTGTATGAATCTATCGATCCAGTTGCTCACGAGTGGGTACAACGAAGCTCCCAATAAACCGAAACCGGCCCCCTGCCCCAGCACATAGCCCAAACGGACAACATCCGGTGGAATTGGAGTGTTCATTAAAAAAAAGCCTTGATAGAAAAAAGGGGGGAACATAGCTCTTCTGGCTCTCTAGTTTCTCCTTCCTCCTCCTCCTCCTCTTGCTCCTCCTCCGTCTCCTGGGTCCGGGTAAGAAGCCTTGAATGGACTGGCTTCCTGCAAGTGCCATGGCCGAACCCTCCTTGCAGGCCTGTGCTGCCCGCCCGAGTGCGCGTGTGTGCGGGTGTGCGCGTGCCAAGAGCAGTTCTGCTTAGAGGGACGTCTCCACGCTGTGGAGCGGGCTCCCGGGTCTGGAAGAAAACACTGACGAGGTAGCTGACTTGGTGCCGTGCGTGGTCAGGTAGATGCCGCTGTCTATGGCGTTGTTGTTCTGGTTGGGGGACGGAGGTGGGGGGGCCCGCAGACGGTCCTCGTTCTCGTCCACGTCCGTGTCATCGATGAGCGGGATGTTGTGGGTGTAGTCATTGATCAGAAACTCGGGCGTTGCCATGAAGTTATGGATGGAGGTCTTGGATTCCGGTTTCTCCAGGCCTTCATAGAGTGAGCTACGGAATGCCTTCACCACCCGGATCTGGATCAGGAGGTAGAGGGACAGGGGCCCGAGGTGGGAGGAGGGAAGTAGGGAGGGAGGGAGGGAGGGAGGAAGGAAGGAAAGAAGGAAGGAAGGAAGGAAGGAAGGAGACAATCAATGGCCGGCTGGTGCTGGCGAGCTCCGTCCTCGTCAATGGCAGGGGGCACTGCATGACAAGTGTTCAACCATTGGAAAAGAACATTTGGGGCAGCTCTACCTGGCTGTGGTGAGGGTTTTCAGGTTTGGGTCTCAGTCTCATCAACTGATCCACAAGCAGGACAAATGGCAGTGGCTCTCTCTAGGCCGACCTGGACAGATATTCTGGAACTCAAGTGATGGACGCACTGGACTCTTGGCTCCCCTTTCCCTGCACCGGCTTAGGTGACCCCTGGGCTCTTTGCCAGATCTGAATTCCAATTTGGTAGAACAGAAAGATGATTGGAAAAGGGACAGTGCTGGAGAGAGAGCTCTCCACTTCCTCTTACCAGAAAGTCGGAAGGACTTGCTGGTGAGAGAAAGTCCTCAGCCAGTGGGCACATTGCTGGCCTTGCTTGAGTGGGTCTCTCTCCCTGGCTTCTCTAGGGACCTCTCCTCTGTCCCCTCAGGTCTTGTGGCCGCAGCCAGCACCTGTCACGGCCAGACCCATCTGGCCACCAGTCTCCCTGCTGCTAAGCTCAGCGGCCACTTCTCTGTCTCCATCTTATTTGATCCCTCAGGGGCACTCAACACAGCAGACTGCCCCTCTTTCTGGAAACTCCTCCTTGCTTCCCTGAGATTGCCCTTGCCTGGCCCTCCTCCTACCTCGCTGGCTGCACTGGCCCCGTCTCCTCCACTGCTTCTTCCTCTGTCCCAGGGTGCCTCGGGGCCCTGGCCTGGTCCGGCCCCTCCTCCTCTCTGTCCACATCCCCAAGCCCATCTTCTAGCCCTGCCTATGGCTCTGGGGTTCATCTGGCTATAACCGCGGACTGTGACCCAGGTCTCTTCTCAGAGCTCCAGGCCCAAGAGCCCACCAGGCCCCCATCTGGAGGCAAAGACTGAAAATGGTCCCACTTTTGATTTGCGCCCACCAAACCTGTCCCGCTCGGATGCCCTGAGGCACTGTGGCGGTTCCTCGCGTCACCTTTGGGCTCCCTGGCCTGCAGCTGGGTGCATCTGATTAGGTTGCCACTGCCCTTTGCAGACCCTTCCTGCCACCAGAGGCCCTTTGCAATCTGGTGCTCCCTGCCCCTCCAACCTCGCTTATCCTGTTCTCTCCTCCTTCTCTTCACCCTCCAAGTCAGACAATTTCTGTCAGTCCCTGAAATCCACCAGGCTTTTCTACACCTTGTTCCCTGGTTGCCCTGCTGGCATCTACAGACCTCAGCTCAGCATAGCTCCCCACAGAGAAGAGCTTCCCACAACGCCCTGTTTTCAAGCCACTGTGGCCCTCTGGCCCAGCTGAACTCAGGCACCCCCTGAGTCCCGCACCTGCAGGAACCTGCTCCCAGAATTAGCTCCTCGGTTTCTTTAGTCCCTCCCTCCCCTGGCTGCTCCACCCTCTCTTACACATGTGCTCAAGTCTCATAGCGTTTACAAGCCACAGAGCTGCTGCCTCTTTTGGTCCCTCCCTAGTCCCCCAGCCTGGGCTCCCTCTTGCTTCTAGAAGCCAGAGTTGACGAGAAGGCCTCTGCTGGGCCCCACATGAGCCAGCTGGCCTTGTGCTGGGATGAGAAGCCAGCCCCTCCCTATGTGAGTGTGTGGACACAACATGAGTTCTAAAGTCATTTCCAGGCCCAAGGTTCTAGGGTTTGGTTTTCTTGGTGTAGACAAAGTGTTGGCAAACTGTGGCCCAAGGGCTAACTCTAGCCCCTAGCCTGGACTTTTGAATAAAGTTTTACTGGCATGTAGCCATGCGCATTCATTTATGCACTGTCTATGGCTGTCTTCGAGATCCAAGGGCGGAGCTGTGTGCTTGTGACAGGGGCCTGGCCTGCAAAGCTGAAAAGCCTGACCCTCCAGCCTCGAGAGGAGAGTCTGCTGCTCCTCGATTAGACCATGAATCTCACTGTCGACAAGGAGTCCCTTCCAACCCTCCGGCACCTGGACCTTGGGGCCGGCCTTGCTCAGCCCAGCTCAGTGCTCCCAGATCAGTTTAAACCAGGCCAGCCTCGCAGTCTTTCGAGTGCAACAAAGGGGATCAAAGAACTCCAGAAAATCGATATTTTCTAACGTCATGTCTTAGATCTAGTTAGGGTTTTCTCTGAATTTGGGGAGCCACAGCTTCCTGATAGCAGATGGCCACTTATTTGCACTCAGTTCCTTAGCTCCCCCAGACTGGCTTCGGAGATAGGGGTAACACAGAAACTGGGAATCATTTGATATTTTTAATGCAAAGAAGTAGAATTCACTTTTTGTAGCCATTGCAGATGTGGCCTCATTATTTGGGCCTCTTCCAGTGGGGGAGCCACGGCGGTGGCGGAGCACCTACTCCAGCTGCTGGCCACACCCCTCAAGTCACAGAAAGGAAGGCAAATTGCCCTTGACCCCTGGGGCCTCTGTGGTAAGTATGCCAGCAATGGTCCGATGACCCTGGCTACAACCTTTCCACTCGCTGAGCTGGTCCCCTCACTGCAACCTGGGTCACATGCTCAGGCCAGGCCCCTGCTCAAACCCATCCTCAGGTCTCCTTGCCCCTGGCTGAACTCCAAAGTCTTCGCCCCAAAAGGGTGGCCACCCCTCCCCTCCCCAGCTTCTGCTGCTCTGGCCTGGCTGTCATCAAAGACTCACTTTAACAGCAGTCTTGTCACTGGCCTCAAGGAGAGGGATTGTATCTGCCCCATTTGCTGCTTATTGTTGGAGCCTGGCACAGAGCAGTCGCTCAGTCATCAACAGAGGGTGCCAGGGCCGCCCGCTCAAACCTTCGACTATTTGGGGCTCTCAGCTCGCCTCGTGTCATCCTGAGTCTCTTCCAGCTTTCCTCCAGGTCCCATTTCCCCACATTCACATCTCGGGCTATTAACAAATGGTTTTGTATTGGTCTCATGACGGGGTGTTTCCAGGCCACCCAGCGCCGAAGGGCACAGTCAGTTCCTGGGACACTAGCGCTGGTTTGGTGAGAAACAGCAAAATGTTTCTGAGGGGAAGGCCTGAGCCCCGGAGGCCTGAGCTCACACACGGGGGCCGAGGACGTCCCCACAGTGGAGTTTAGTGTGTCCCAGTGAAAGCACCATCAAGGCTGAACGGAGCCAGCGCCCTTGTTGCCTCCTCAGGCTCCTTGCCCAGCCTGGGACCATGCCAGAGGCCCAGGGCGGGGTCCTCAGGCCATCACTACCTCTCCATCACTACCATGCCATCACTACACTCCCAAAGAGACCTTGCTGCCCTCAAAGCTGTCAACGCCGCGCACAGCCCACAGACTGCCTTGAGACCATAAACGCCCTTGGCACCACCTCCGCCTGAGTCTGCAGCCACGGCCCACCCCTCCCAGCAGGCCAGGCCTACGCACTTGCTGCTCCTTCACCTCCCCTCGGATGGCTAATGGGCCTCTCAGGTTGAAGGAGGCCGAGGGCAACCCTCAGCCTTGCCCCCACCGACCCTGGCCCTTGCCTGGTCTGCCTGCCCCAGCTCCAGATGGACTGTGGAGGCACCTCGACCCCGACCCCAGTACCAGACATCAATGGGTCCTGTGGTCCCTGGTTCCCAAACCTCTTCACTGCTGCCACCATGTCTGCCGGGGTTTGGAGGCCCCTCGGCAACCCCACCAAGGGCAGAGACCCTGCCTGCCTGGTCCCTTGATCTTTCCCGGCTCCTGCCTGCGTGGCCAAGGTGACTTTTCTTTGACCTTTGAGCCAGACCCTGCCCTCCTCCACCTAGCAGGTGGGGACTCCGAACATTCCAGCAGTGATGGAGCTGCTCTGAGTGCCAACTGCGGTGGTGTTTGCCCCAACCCGTGCAGCGTGGGAATTCATCCAACTGAACCCCCCCCCCCAAGGTCTATTCTACTGTGGGGCAGTTTAAGAGTAAAAGACAGACATGAAAAGCACATCCCCGTGAAGATCACTCCTAGGGTCACAGCCCGGAGGGCTGGGAAGGCCGAAGAGGATCAGCTCGGGCTGGGGCTGGGCTCTCCCATAACTTCCATCTCACTCAACATGAGGCCGACGTGCCCCCCACCTCCTGGCATCCGAGACGTGGCCCTGCTTCCTCCTTCACTGCCCAGGCACCCCATCCCAGTCCCCGCACCCACTCAAGGATGTCGCCCAGCCATCTGGCTCTCCCTTCTCTAGGTTACTTATCTGTTCCGTCTTAAGAGAGACCCTCACAGCCTCCACCTTATTTCCCCCTGTTCTCTCCTGCCCCCACTCCCTGGGCACCTCCCTGGCTGGGCACTCAGTACTCTGCACAGCACACCCCTGCTTCCCCGCTGGACACAGTCTCCAGGTCCTCCTCCTTTCTCTCTCCATCATCTCATGTCCCAGGGCCCCAGGGCTCGTCTTTGGACCTTTTCTCATCTTTGTCTACAGCCACACATTTCTTTTCTCCCCTGGCCTGAAATCCCAGCTGGCTGCTCACAAGTCCCACATCTCTGTCTCCAGACTCTGGGCTCCACTTGCCTCTTCAGCTTCACCCCTGCCCCATGCCTCTGCCCTGGTCTCTCTGCTGCTGCCCTTGACCTCCACAGTCTATTCTCAGCATGGTAGCCAGAGCAATCCTTTCAAATGACAGCCAGAGCTTGTCACCCTCTCCACTGGTCCAAACCCTTCAATAGCTGTGTCTTCCTCGAAGGAAAACCTGAAGTCCTGCTGGGCCTGCCATTTTCTTCCTCTTCCTCCTGTACTCTCCCTAGCATTGGCCTCCTGGCTTTTCCCCAAGCACATCAGGCACACTCCTGCCTCAGAGCCTTTGCATTGGCTGTTCCCTGTGCCAAGAAGCTTCCTCTCCAGTGAGCCTCCTGGCTTCCGCTCACCTCCTTCCCTATTTACAGTCACAACTCCTCATCTCCTCTTGCACCACTGCACCTCTTCTGCTTCATTTTCTCCCCAGCACAGCTCATCTTCAAACACCCTACACATCCCATTATTCTCGCGTCTGTCTCCTCTCCTCAAAACACGAGGCCCCTGAGGGCAGGGGTCTGTCTGGTTCACTAATGTCCCCAACACCCAGAATGGCACCTGCATCCAGCAGGGGCGCAGTGGGTGGGTGCTGAAAGTAGGGGACCTACACAGCCTGGCATGTGGCTCTCCACCCACTTCACTCTAACCAACTAGCTTGAGTCTCCCCTGGGGCTGTGACAGCTCCCTTCCCCTGTCTAGACTCTTCTCCCGCCACTAGGGCCCATGCTGGCCTCGTCTCCTTATTCGGAAGTCAGCTCACATATCCAGTCTCCGAGCAGCTGTCCTGGACCACCTTATCCAAAATAGCGCCCCAAATAGTTCTCTTGCTCTGCTTTCTTCTCTGCTGAGGCTCACGACCACGTGCACTTGGCATAAGCGTGCGCCTCTGTTCCATAATGGCTGCCTGCCCCTCCCCCTGCATGGAAGCCCTGGCCTGCCTTCGCCTGAACCATGAGCTCCATTAGCGGGGGAGGGCGGGTGACACTCCAGAGCCACAGAACCACCCCAGCCACACCAAGCTGAAGCAGAAGGGATGCTTGCGTCAGACTCTGCAAGGTGATCATGCTCCTGATGGAGGGCTGGGGCACGATCAGAGGGGTGGAGGTCACAGCTGAAAGTGGGTGTGCCTCGCTTTTGTTTCAACCTTCAATCGCTCGAGTTTGCAATGCAGGTGGGGGTGAGGCAAGAAGGGATGTGAAAGCAGGGAGGCAAGCGAAGGCTGAGGGGACCCCCACACTGTTGAAGGAATGCAAAAAGGGAAGAAAAACAAAAGAAGAGAAGAGAAACATAAAAAGAAAGGCTCCTGAATGATGACAACAGTAACAACAGAAACTGCCTGATCCTCCTGGCCTTTTCTCCCCTGGGCTGTGGTGACAAGCAGGCCCTGGGGATCACCGCGCTCGCAGCCCTCGGCTCCTGTCTCACCACCGAGGCCCACAGAACTCAGAAGTCTTCCGTCTGACAGCTGCCCTGCCCTTCTGCTGCTCCCTCAAAGCCCCCATATGCTTGGCAGATATGCCTGGCTCTGTACCAACCACTAATCCAGACCCTCTGCGAGAGGAAGGGACCTGTCAGTTCCCCTGGCATACGGGCTTTGGATTTAGAGCAAATTCTGGATGCAGCAGCCGCGGAGAGCCATAGGAACTGCTTGCTGGGAACTTTGGGGTTCCCAGGCCCCAAATCCTCCCTGTAGACGTGAGGGTGAATCATGACTTGAAAGCAACACAAAGAGGTGTGGGCCACCATACCCACAACGAGGGGGCAGCACGCAGAAGGCTCCCTTTCCTCACCAGGGAATCAGGAAACACAATCATGCAAATTCCAGAGTTGGCCTTTTCACTGAGTGATTGAGCCGCAAACCAAACTAAAGACATGGCTTTGTGTACGTTGGCAAGCCAAAAGTGCTAATGGCTGGTGAGTTTTGTGAAAGTTACCTCCTGTCCTGTATGCATGCATGTGTGCCCGGGACTCAGAAAGCCCAGACATCACACTGAGCTGACCCACGCACAGAGAGTGTCCAGCTGCAGGACCTCCAGTAAGTCTCCTGAGCTCCCTGGGGGCTGGCTCCCAGCTCTGGGAGTCAGCTGGGAAGTGCCTACCGGGGAGGGCTTGGAGCAGGGGTTCTGGGGTTGGCCCTAGCCTGCGAGCTGGCATGTGCTTTAGGAATCACCTGGAAGGTCCTTTCCCGCGGCAGGGCCCGTGGGTGCAGGAATGCTCAGGCAGGGCAGGGCTGATACTCTTCCTAGTGTGGAGACAGTGTGCACACTGTCCAATAGCCAAGAGAAAATGCCAATACACTATTCCCAGAAACCCAAGTGGGGAGACTCGGCTCAAAATCAATGAACTTCCTGAGAAAGAAGCAAACAAGATGCCTTCACTTTGCAGGGCTCCTTCCTCTGCGGGACTGCCTTAATGATGGCAGCTGCATGTCTCCCTGGGCTCCAGAGGGTGTGGCCAAGAAAATCGTGGGGGCTCACCTGGCCTGGCTTTGCCACGTTGGACAGAAGGTTTTCATGTTGCAAAAGCCAATTAAAATAAAGCAACTGCCCTGATCTCTTTCCAGCACAGTTAATCAGAACTCACCAGCCCAGAGGGAGCCCTTCTGGCCACACTTGACCAAACCCACTGCCCGCCCCTGCCCCTTTTGCCAGGCTGGGTCAGGAGCCCTCTCACGAACCACTGCAACAGTAAAGATTTGAGTACAGAGGCCCAGCGTTGCTGCTGGAGGGCCATTGAGGCTAGCTGCTGGCAAACAGGCTTTGAGTGTGTGGCTGGGGAGGGGCTGGGGTGTATCTGTGTGTCCCTGCTCACAGCTGGAGGCAGCCATCCAGCTCCCTGCTTCTAGTTAGTCAACCCAAGTGAACCCCATCTCCAGCCACACCTTGGGGATCTTGACAGCCAGCTGGGGGAGTGATGCTGAGCTCCCAGCAGCATTAGTGTGTCAGTGTGATTCGGGCAGGAACAGCGGTGACTGACATGCCAATAGGGGATTGACTAAAAGTGGTTGTTAAAGAATGCTCTTTCCTGAGCCACTCAGATGGGCCGGCCTCAAGGCCTCAGCTGAGGTCCCGTGAAATGAGGTGGTGGCTTGAAGGGGAAGGTGCTACACCCAAGGCGGAGAATGAAATGATTGGGGGGGGGGGGGGGTGGCCGCCAGGCCAGGCAGAGAGGAGAAATGGCTGAGTGAGCGGGAAGGAGGCAGCCAAGGCCATCCTGGAGTTGAGAGGTCGTTGCGTGCGACTGTGGGAGTGGGGACCGTATTGGGACTTGCAAATCCAGAAGCAGCAGAGGTGCATGCACACATGCAGGAGGGCGTCAGGGGCCGGCTACAAAGCAGGAGTGGATGTGAATGTAGGTGCACTGAGCCCCAAGGGTCACTGCATCTCTAACCCCCCGTCACCCCTCTGGGGGCTCTCCTTTCCCTCTGGCACCGAGGACATTCTCCGGCCACTTTTTGCATTGGTACTATGTGCCAGGGCCTGTGTTGGTGAGCAACGTCACCAATCACTCTGGCCCTCAGGCTCCTGTCCACACCCCGCACTGGACCTTCCACCTGGAGAGCCTGAGGTTCTCGGTGGAAGTGATATTGGACCAGAGGCCCTGATGTGCTGGAGAGACCTGCCCCCACACCGGGGACAAGGGGCAGGCTGGCTGGGCAGTGGGCGAGGAGGATAGGAACCTCCCCCTGAGAGCCTATGAGCACTGCACCTCACAGGATACTGCCTCTTGGCAAGGCTGGGAGCTCTGTCACCACCTGCCCCTCGCCTTCCTTCTGACAAGTTCCAAGAGAGGGTGAGGGCCTGGGGCTAGCCTCTCTCTGCTAGGCCTTCCCCTGATTTGTAGGATGAGGGTGCTGGCTTGGTGATTTCTCGGGGTCTTCGCAGCTCAGACTGGGGGCCGGTTCAGAGTTCCAAACCAATCTGCCACACGGTGCGGTGATGCTGGCAGAAAGCGCTTTTGGTCGGCAGCTTCAGAAAGCAGGCATGTCCCCCGGTGTCGCCTGATCCTCCAACCAGCATCTTCCTCCACAGCGGGGCCCTGGCCCTTGTGAGTTGGGACATCAGGATCCCCTTGCTGTCACACCAGTGCCCTCCTCAGACAGAAGGTCCTCAGCTCTCACCGGGGCCCTGCCAACTGCTCCTTGCCCAGCAGCATGTGGTGTGGAAAGGGACAGTGGCCCTTCTTCTGGCAAGACACTAGTCAGGAGTGGCTAGTGACCAGTGGGAGGAGTGGCATCTCTCCCACTGTTCTTACCAGGCACTGCTGGGCTCCCAGAAGTGGGAAGGGGGTGAGGGACACACGGCTGTAGAAGGAGGGAAGGAAGGTGCTAGAAGCCAAGGAAGAGAGGAGAGAGAAAGGGAAGAAGCCCAAGGAATCCAGAGGGAGCCAAGAGACTGCAGGCCTCACCCAGGAGCGTGGAGGGGAGGCCCAGGCTGGCCCCAGAGCGGAACAAGGCCAGAGCTGTGGAGAAGGCTGAGGGGCATGCAGTGTGGGGACCTTGTTGGCTGCCTTCACCCCAAGTCAACAGTCAGGCAGATGGACAGACAGACAGACAGAAAGAGCAGAGAGAGATGGTAAAGAAACACGTGGAGGAAGTCAAGGGGGAGGCAGGGACAGGAGCAGGTCAGTGCATGCCCCTTGAGCAGACTCACGCCCTCTCTTGTCCCTTTGTTCCCAGAAAGGAAGGTGCTGCTGCCCAGCCGGGTCCTGGCCAAGGCGCACCTGGGAGGACACGCACCAATTCTGTCCTTAACTGACTGGCGAGCCGTCTGCAGACCTCTCTGGGTGGAGTTGTGGCAAGGCCCCTCTGGGACAAGGCCAGAGCTTTCCAACCCACCTGTGACAGCTGTTGGGCAATATCTGTGGCCCAGGTGGGTGGCCCAGTGAGTGTGTAAGGGAGCTGGAGGTGTGGTTTGGAGGAGGGGTGTGTGCGCGTGTGTGCACGTGTGCACGCGTGCGCACACACGCACACACACACACACGTTGTTTCCGAAGGGGACAAGGTGGCCCGGTGGGGACGGGTGCGGCCCACATCCCTTCCTTAAAGGGCAGAGTGGCCTGAAATGACAGCTTAAGCAAGAGGAGGGATGGCCCCCATGGGGGACCTCTCACCAGTTCCTAAAAAAAAAAAAAGAAGAAAAGACAAAAAAGAAAAGACAAAAAAGGAAAAAAAAAAAGGAAAAGAGAAGAAATTGAGCAAAACCCCAATCCCAGAATCTGAGGGGCAAGGCGCAGGTCACATCCTGTCTGCGGGAGGGCTGTGCTCCCGGGGGTGAGAGCAGCCGGGTCACTGGAAGGAAAGGCAGGAGGCAGCATCAGCCCATCCCGGCAGGGGCTCTGGGCTCCTACTGGAAGGTTTACTGTTCGGTTTTTGAAATCTCGAGTCTGTTCTGAGAAGCAGGCAGCCCTGGAGGGGGTGGGCAGGGCAGGGGGCTCACACGGTTTGCTGTGCTCTCTCTCGTTGGGGGAGCCGTGGGTGGCAGCTTCAACAGTCTAGTGGCTTTCCCTTTGTCTTTGTAAAAAGATGTGAGAAATTATGGACGTTTCTCCCTCTTCAGGACAGGCCCTGGGTTCTCTTTAAAATGTGACCGACATGGCGGGAACGTTCCATTGGAATGTAAAGAAGGGGATTGATTTCTCCCGGCTTCTCCTCGGAGGAAAGAGGAGAAAGAGTGTTGACCAGATGGGGTTAAGACCTTCCAATCCCGGCCTGTTTGGAAAGAGCGAAGGTGCTTTGGGAACAAATAGAAACGGAGCAGAGCGCAGGCTTGGGGCGTGAGGAGGGCTCCAGTTGAGGGACACCTCAGACACCACTAACAGCCGGTGGCTCAGGGCAAGGGCCTACAGGGCAGGCAGCACCTGAGCAGGAGCAGCTGGCCACCACTGAGCCCACCTGGGGACATGTGATAGCAGCCTCCTGAAGCTCACATCAGGTCTACTGCTTTTGGAAACCACTTCAAGGAGAGTTCTGGAAGCTGCCACTTTAATCCCAAGTAGGTGGGCTGGATTCTTCCCCTGCAAATGATGCCAAAAAGGCACTTGCTTCCCGCTCCAGCCCCAGAAGGTGGCCCTGAGCCTGCATGCATCCCTTTCACAGCCCCACAGGACACCGACCAAGGCCCCACCCTGACACCAGACGCCACCAGAAGTGGCCCAAGTTCATGAAGAACTATCAGCGAAGGCAGACAAGTTCAAGAAAAGAAAACCAATGACAGAAGGAGCACTAAATGAAAACCAAAAAATCAAACAAAGAAAAGAACAGAAGGTCCAGCAGTGCCATGGGTTCAATACATTTCATAAGAGAATATGGCTTTGGAGAGACACCATCTGGGCGGGAAGGACTGGACAGGGCGATAAAGAAAGAACGGAAAAGCCACGGTGAGCGGAGGATGCAAGACTGGAAAAAAGAGAAGAGGTGGGAGACTTTTTCTCCCCCAGAGATGCCATTTATGAGAGAAAAGGGGACTCAAGACTCACTCCCAGCGGCACTGGCGGGATTGGCAGCAGAGAGAATTAGGTGAGTAGGGGTAGAAAGATTGGTTACGTCATGGAGCTGGCTGAGGACCGAAGACCGCCGGCGCACAGCACCCTGAAATGAACCGCTTCTCTTGAAGGTACTCACTACCTCCATCTGTGGGAGAGAAAATGAGATAAAGTTTGGCTTGCACTGTTGTCCGGGCTACCGCACGGGGGTGGGGCTGGGCGAGGACAGGGGCCACACTGGGCACATATCGTGACAGCAAAGCCTCATCTGAGTCACCCCGCTCCCTGGGAGCTGACGGTGCTGCTGATAGGGCCATGGCCGAGGCCAGCCTCTGCTTCATCCACTAAGAGGGTTTGCTGAGCAAATGATTAGCACTCAGAAGACTGGGAGGGCGGGGTTAACCATCGGGACACACTACAAACGTTTTAGAAAGAGTTATTTGCATTCACGATATGCTCATTGCAAGCCACTCGTCAATAAATACCTTTGTCTGGCAATACTTTGTTATCCTAGGTCAGTAGTTCTCAACCTTTTTTTCCGCCCCAACACACCTGAGGGATGTGATATGCTCCCATTAGAAACCAGGCTCCCTGTGGTAGCGCTCCTCAATGGCATGGGGACCATGGCCAGGGGACTCCCTGGGCCGGCCTTCCTTTACACTGCTCTAAGTGGTGGGGGGACATCTAGTGCCCTGCTGGGAGGTGCGGCCATCACTCTCCTCTGTGGCTCGGCTCGTCCAATCAGCGAATGAGGGGGCTCCCCGTGGGAAGCTTCAGCGGAAGAATGGATTTAAAAAGAGGGGGAGAGGGTTTTCCAGAAGCACCTGCTTTTTCTTATTAGAACTCCTTCCCACAGAGCCACAGGCATGGCTGGAGGGAGAGCAGAGAGCCTGGATGGTCTGGGGAGCAGAGATGGCTTTTGCTTTGTCCCCCACCCTTTAAGCTTCCTAGGAGCCAAAAGAGACATGAGCCCCAGGTGGGTGAACTCGCTAAGCGTCTCAGTGTCTTTGGACTTCCTGACCCTGCCTTTGACTGGCAGGGGGTCTAGGGCAGGTCAGACCTGGGCAGGAGAGGGCTGTGGCCAAGTGGCCACAGCGGGTCTCCCCATCGGGAGGCCATGTGCCTAGATTCTGGGAGGCCAGCCCAGCATGGGGCACCTTTGGCCGCCTCTGAGGGAATGCCCTCAGTGGGAGGGGGGAATCTCTGGCCTCAGAAGGTGGATCTATTTCTGGAAAGTGCCATACAGTTCACTGGATGATGTGGGCAGCAAAGCAAGTATGCATTTCTGGAGCCCGGAGCACACCGGCTCCCTGCTCTGGGCCATGGCCAGGGGCCCCACCTCACCCGGGAGCCCTGTGGTGGCCAGCAGGGTCAGCAGGGTATCTGACCCAGGGCCAGGCTTCTTGAAGGAAGGCAGCTGGAGTGCTCGGATTCCCCTGACCCCAACCAAAATGAAGATGTCAGTCATTTCAACCCCTGGATGCGTTGTGGAAAAGACATCAGGTGTACTCGGCCACCCAGCCCCTTCTCCCAGTGTATTCCGTGAGCAAGGTGCACCGAGCACCCTCGGGGGCTGGCACAGTGCCAAGTGCACTCCACAGCACTGAAGGAAGATGACCCCTGCCATGATGCCACCGTCTCCTTGGGGGACATCTCCTCCCTAGATTAAGGAGACACTCCCAAGGCTGTGGACACAGGTCTGTCTTAAGAGGGGACTCTTACTGTGGCAAAGGCGACGAGGGAAGGGAAAGACGCCTTTCCTGCCTCTGATTTGGTCTCTCCACGGGTGTCCCAATGGGATGACGGCATCAGTCAAAATACCACAAAATTGTCGTCTCCCCCCAACCCCATGCCCCAGAAGCCCACTTGCTGCTGAAGCTTCTCATTGGTCTATAATAAATAGAATGCGAAATAGACCACGTCGTGAGTGCTTCTGAAAGCTCTATGTTCTGGGTTTCCAGGACTCTCTTTTGTTCTGGAATGACACCCTAAGTGTCTGGTGCATTAATACGTTAGTATGGAATGACGGTGAGAGCAGGTAGCAGGTTACGAAATGCCTTCACTTAGCAACTTAAAAAGCTGTGTTGGCCTCTAAAATCTGGGGAGGAATTTTGTGCTTCACAAAATCCAGAAATCTAGGGCCAGCTGCCTAAAGAATATTTCTCTTGGCTTGAGGTGGACATGCTACCTGGGGGCTTTATTTCTCCTGGGTTTTATTTCTGTTTTTCAAGTAGATATTCTGAATCAAAAAGAAAGATGCTCTTAAAAAGTGAGCTAAAGTGGCCGACTGGCTCAGCGTCCTTGAGCACGGTGAATCCAACATGGTAAAGCCAAGACGCTGTGGAGGGATGGAGGTCTCTACGGAGCAGACGGGGAGTGCACTAGGGGACGGGGGGGGGGGGGGGGGGGGGGGGTGGGCGCGGCGGGGCGCCCGCGGGCGGGGGCGGGGGGGGGGGGGGGGGGGGGGGGGCGGGGAGACTTGCGCCCTGGCTAGCTCACGCTGTCACTGAGTGACCTTGGGCGAGTCCCTTCCTTCTGGGCCCCTGATCAGCCAGTCTACATGGGCACTGACAGAATAGCCTGGACTCCAAGACTCCAACTGAGGGGACCCGCTCTACTAGCCAGGCAGCAGTGGCAGGCCTGAGAGCCCACGGGCACACAGAAGACAGACACACAGGTGGCCGAGGCACCACTGACCTCCCGCCAGATACCTCAGATCGGGGCGGGGCTGCTGTCTCAGCTGCTGGAAAAGCCAGTGCCGCCTTAGGCTCGTTGATGGAAGTGAAATGGGCTGACTCGCAGCAGAACCAGGGCCAGCACAGGGTGGCTGAGGGCTCACAGCTGAGCGGCCGGGAGGCACGGGGGTGACCTGGACATCTGGCTACAGAAGCTACTCCCGTTCTTCTAGCGGGACATTCTTCCCTGGCCACACTGACTCAGAGGCTCGGGACGCCAAGAGGGATGAGCCAGAGACCTGGCCTGGTTCTCTCCTGGAGAAGCCCCTTGGACCCTAGGGGAGCTCCTTAATCGTGGAGTTCTTTGGTGCCATCTCACCCAGCCCTACAGGATCCTGAGCTTTGGGGGCAGCCCAGGGCATGGTAGCTTTGGAAAGTTCCCCGGGGCATTCTGCTCCTCACTGGTCCCAGCGCCCTGGGTGGAGAGCACAGATGGCCGTGTGGAGAAGTAACTGCTGTAAGTGTGTGCTGTGGGCGCATGAGGGCCAACGGTGGCCAGAGGGACTGGACTCTGAGGAGGGTTCACAAGGTGGCAGCCTTTGAGTAGGCTGCTGCAGGACGAGGAGGGGCCCCGAGGGGACACAGCGGGAGCTGGGGAGGCCTGGGGCCCAGATAGCGGCCTGTATGGAGGTACAGTGACACAGGGATGTAGAGTGCATGTCTGGAAAGGCAGCAGGGGTTACAGGGCTGCAGGGCATGTGGGGTGACACCAAGAGCCAAGGGCTTGAAGGTCACGGTCAGGACCCTGAACTTCACCCTTAGGACAGGGAGAGAGTCTGCATGGCCACAGTGTGGAGGGTGGCCTTGCAGGGGCCGGCGGAGCAAAGGCTGGCAGAGCAGGAGGGAGGTTGGGAGTTCGTGCTGGAGCTGGGGCTGGGGCCCGGGGAGGAGAGAAGGCGTCCTGTGAGGCTGGGCCCCATGAGACCCCCAGGGGTTGTGTGGGAGCAGCTGGCAAGCCATACGCATCCAGAGGGAGCATGGGACCTGGGGCGCAGGCTGCCCCAATGCACTTTGGATGCATTGCAAGGAAGATTCTTTGGGACAAGCCTGTGGCTACGTGTGACGACAGGCTGGAGGCAGACACTGGGGAGAGGTGCGGTCTCAGGTCCTGCCTCAGGCCAAGGGGCCCACAGCAGGAAGTTGCTTAAACAGACTCCGCAGAAGGGCCTGGCCAGGTGCATAGTGGTGTCCTTCCCTCTCGTGGGACCCTCAGGAGGAGAAGCAATTGGAGCTAAGGTCAGGGACAGTGAGGCTGGGCGTCCTGGACACAGTATGGAGAAAGGCCAGAGGCGGGCCGGTGGGAGGCCCAGGAGGAGCAGGGAGTAATAGGTGTCACTGGGTGCTATGCTGAGATAAGGTTGCAGGGGGCCAGGGTGGCAGCAGGGAGCCTCAATCCAGGCAGAGATGCTGGTAGCTGGGCCTAGAGAATAGGGGGCAGGGGGTGGCTGAATTGGGGACGTGCATTTCAGGGGGAAGAGCCAAGCCAGTGGGCCACGCCCATGCACCAGGTGTGGAACAGACAGGAAGAGGGTCCAGGATGGCTCTGGGGCTCTGGCTTGGGCAGTGGAGGTGACAGAGCCATTGCTCAGGAGCCGGGGGGCTGGAGGAGGTAGGCTTGGGGCAGCGGAGCCTATGGTCTGGGCCAAGCCCAGTGTGGGTGCTGAGGGGCATCTTGGTGTGGGTGTGGCACTCTCGGGTTCCTGGCTGGAAGGATGACGAGGTGGTGAGTGAGGGTCTTCGGGTTGCGATCTGGAGGCTGTGACGGGTGGGGCAGGCCGTGGGGAAGAGGCCAAGAAGAGACCAGTGTTTCCAGGGCCCAGTGGGGCAGGTGGGCAAGGGCTGAAGGAGAAGCTGACGAAGGGGGCTGCAGCTGAGAGGGGCCTGGTGACCCAATGGGACTGAACGCTGCCCCTCCTGCCTTCCCGACTAGGCGCAGTGCCCCTGGGGCCAGGGTCTTTTCAGCATGCGGGAACCACAGTGGGCAGACCAAGGTCTCAGTGGGAGGCAGGGGTGCCAGGCAAGTGCGGACTGGGAGCAGAGAGCAAGAGGGAGAGGGGACAGCAAGCAGCCAGGGGGAGCAGGGCCAACTGCGCTTTCAGAAGCAGGGAGGACAGAGCGACAACCTGACCCGCAGAGCTGGGAGGAGTCCTCACAGACCTTGGCAAGAACTGCCTCTGGGACGTCGAGGGCAGAGGCCAGGCCACAACGAGATCATGAGAGAGTACAAGGGAAGGATGTGGAGAGACAGCGAGTATGGAACATTCTGGCAAGAAAGCTGGCTGGGAAGGGTTAGGGGCAGAGATCGGGGTTGGCTCTGGCAGGCAGGCTCTCATGGAGCCTTCATAAGTGCCCATGGCTGGGTGCTCATGGTGGCTGTCTGACTTCATAGAAGACTTCAGCTGACAGCCTTGGCCTTGACCAGCTCTGATATGTAGAGATTGGGAGGAACAGAGAGGACCAACTCAGTGGCCAGCGTCCGCTTCCCAAATGAAATCTTCCACAGAATTTACCAGATAACCCAGTGAGCGGTGAGCTCGCCAAAGGCTATTTGAAATGGGTATCTATCTCATCCCCAGAATGTCACTATGGAACTGACCAGGGGCAGTTCCAGCAGCTACACAGACAGCAGGTGGTCCACGCCCCGTGAGAGCCAGCCACTGGTCACAGCACACACCTTTAGCTGATACCTGTGCCCAGCAGGAAGGGAGGGCCATCTGGGCTATGAGGGAGGGGCTGGGGACAGGCCATCTCAGCACCACAACCGCCAGAGGGCACTTGTGGGTATGGCAGAGGGACACCAGCAACTGCCCTTGTGATGCTCTCATGGCATCAAGACCCAAAGGTCTCCCTGTTGGTCTAGGGCTCATGTCGCTCATTCTCTGCCTCTTGCTTGCTCGCACGGCAGCTTACCTGTGTCTGGATCCGGTTGAGGCCCCGGAACCAGAGGATCTGGCCTCGGCGGAGCTCGCGCTCAGCATGGTCGATCTCTTCCTCCCCCTCGGCCAGCTCCTCGTCAGCCATCTCATCCTTCCCGGGCCCATGCCCTGCTTCCTTCAGGCACTTGAGCTGGCTGGTGGGGATGGTGGCAATGACCTGGGGAGCCAGAGGCAAGGGACAGCCAGCAGAGGTGGCCATCAGAGCAGGGCTGGGCCTTTCAGAGTGGGAGCTCTGCCGGGGCTGGGAAGGGACCCAGGCTGCCCCACTTCCTCTGACACAGGCTTACACTGGTGTCTGCACCG
>NC_060276.1:2042223-2042589 GCF_021613505.1 Equus quagga
TGAGGCTGCGTAGCTGCGCTGCCTTTGCTTGGTGCCAAATCCCACTCCCTAGAGGGAGACACCAGCCTCTTTCCTTTGGAGGGTGTTGTTTTCAGTGTTTAAGCAGAGAGCAGACCGAGAACAGTCCCCAGGGAGCCGGGAGTGGAGGGTGCTGGGGGCTGAGAAGGTTTCCCAGGGAGGTGGCAGGGATGTGCGTGCCTATGGCTCCCCCTCCACGGAGTGCCGGCCAGAGGGCCGGAGGAGCAGCCAATGCACCTTCCTGCATAGTGTGTGCCCTAAAAGATTCGCCTTGCCAGAGAGGGTTCTGGCCTTGACTCCTGGCTCCTGAGAGGGGACCTCTATGCCCCTGGCACATCCTGCCTGATG
>NC_060276.1:2047589-2098632 GCF_021613505.1 Equus quagga
CAACTCCACTGGCAGGGGACCTGGAAGCTCCTGCCTGGTCTCTCCCGGACCCGCCCTACGTCCACTTGATCTGAGACTCGCAGCCTCCAGAGCTGTGAGAGAAGACCACGTGTTGTTGAAGCGGCTCATCTGTGGTATTTTGCTGTGGCGGCCTGAGCCAACTAAGACACAGGGCAAAGTGGATCCTGGACTCAGCCTTCTACACCAATGTTCTAGAATTCTGGAGAAATGCTTTCAGAGGCCTGCTGTGCAACTGTGGCCTGGGCTGCCCCTCCTGTTCTCTGACCTGCCCCAGCACCCAGCTTCTTTCTTCCTAACATAATCATTGGGCTCTCTGAACTTCCCTTGGCGCCCGGCTCTCACTGCAGCCCACAGAGATTGGGGTGTCCGACTTGCATCTTCCATCAGCTCAGAGTAGTTTCTCAGTTCCCTTGAGACTTTCTCTTTGCCCTTGGAGGATTTAGCAGGGTGTCGTTTAGTTCTAAACATGTGGGGATTTTCCCAGCCACCCAGTTTTAAGGGACAATTTTCAGCTCCTATCATGGGAAGGGGAGTGGAGGGTGGCTTTGCCAGGGTCCTGTGACATTTCAGCCATGGCCTTTTGTGTTCTCTCTGCTGGCACTATCACTTGTGGTCGTGTGCCTGGGTCATGGCATGTCCCAGGCCTGAGCCCTGCTGTGTGGCACCGCCCACCTGAGCAAGCCGCAGGCTTTCCTGGGCACAGGCTCTGAGGCTCCAGAGCAGGGAGCCGGACAGGGGGCCCTGGGCTGCCCACCCTTCCCGGTCATTGTGCCCATCACTGGGGCTGTGGCAGAGCAGACAAAAGGGGGGTGCTGGGAAAGCTGACAAGGCAGACACTTACCTGTCCCCAGACCAGCTCCCCAACGCCAACAAACAGGCACCAGAGCCACTGCTCCGTGGACAGGGGGGAGCAGCTGAAGGGCTTCCCGCCAAACTGGACGATGACAATCTGTGGAAGACGGGTGTGAGGGAGGCACGTCCAGCAGTGGGCCCAGCCCAGCACAGCTCCTGAGCCCGTCCTCCTCCTCTAGCCCTCAGGGTGCATCCTGCCCTCCGGGCCAGCCCAGCCCCCTGCGGGCTTGGCCCCCTGCAGGCCTGGCCTGGTCAGAAAGTCCGAGGGCCCATCGGTTCCCCCAGGCGTGGATTAGCCATATTTCCAGCTCTGTGAACTCAATGCTTTAACATCTGCCCTGCAAACGCTGGCACACCTTGTTCTGGACACCCTGATGGCAGACACAAGTCATCTTGCCTGGTCCTCCTGCTCCCTCATCAACCCCTCCCTCCCAGGGCCGAGCTTTTGAAATACAGACGAACCAACCCAGTGCCCACACCCCAACCACCTCTGTTCCTGGGCTGTCACCCTCCAGGGCCCTCCAGGGCATTGTCCTCCACCCCAGTCACCCAGGGCCCGTTCCCAGATAACCAGGGCCAGCTCTACAGCCCAGAGCCCTGAAATGATTCCTACTAGCGAGTCCTCAGCCTGCTCACCCCACCTCACAATTTTCTCCCCTGGAAACCGCAATAAAGGCTCTTTGCTGCCCACGGTTCCCTGCTCTCCCTCTGCCTCCTGACCAACCCAGGGCTTCCCTGGGTGGTCACTCACGGTGTGGAGGGCCCCCTCCTCTAAGAACCATGAAGAACAAATTATCCTGGCCTGTTGGCCTCACTATGCCTCACATTTTCAATCAAGACACTCTATTTTTGAATGCTCAGCGCCCCCTGGATTGCTGACGGACCAGCCTGTCCAAAACACTCTGGCAGGCAGAGGCCGGTGTGTCAGCACTGGGGACAGAGGGCATCTCCAAAGGAACCTTCTGGAGTTATAGTGGCCTCCCACCAAGGAATCAAGAAATGGGAGTGGCAGGCCTGGAGGGCCCTGTGGGAAGGTCAGTTCTGAGGAAGTCCCACTAGACCCCTCTGGAACCCAGGGCAAGGCTGAGGTGTTCTAAAGATGAAGAAGACCTGCTCTGTGCGTCACAGGGAATGCCGGGAGGGGCGGACCTGACCCTGCGAACGAGACGGGAAGGCCTCCTGCTCCCTCCCTTTTCCCTCCTACCTGAATTGCAAAGGTGCCCAGGACGATGGCGCAGAAGATGGGGTTGCTGAAGATGCCATGGAACACGTTGCGCTCGCCGTGGATCTTGCGGGCGTTGACCTCGTTGAAGAGCTGCATCATGACGAAGGTGTTGAAGATGATGGTGTAGTGCTCCGAGGGCGGCGAGTGCAGGGGCGCGTTCCTCCCGCTGTCGATGTCGAAGAAGAGCTCCCCTGCAAGCCAAGGGCCATGTGAGGGGCGCAGGGTGCCCAGTGGGATGCAGCTCTGGCTGGTGGCCCCCAAGCAATGCTAGGGGCCGTGCGCAGCCCTGACTTTGCAGTGAGATGACTGTGAGGGGACAGGAATGAGTCCCTCATCCTACAGGGTGGCAAACGCAAGCTCACAGCCAAGGCCAGGGGCTCGATCACGGGGGCTGGCACTGAAGCCCGGAGGGCAGGAATGAAGAAGTTACGACGGACGGAGTGTTGTGAACGTGCTTTGCCTCAGACGCAGAGCGCCTCTCTGGTCACTTGCATGCCTGTTGAGTTAGGGGCGGGCTAGGGAGGAGTTGATCAGAGGCTGCAGGGCACAGGGCAGGCCGGCCCTCCTCTGTCTTGTCCCTGGGACCGGACAGCTGGGCTAGGTCCTTGGATGGAGCAAGAGAGGCTTCTGCCCCCAAGAGACCAGATACTGACATTTGGGGGCCCCCGCACCGTGACTCCTGCCCCTCAGCACATGCCGTCCCTGCACACTGAGCTTTGAATCCGCTCCCAGGAAGAGGAGCTGAAAGCTGAGCCTCACCAGGCCCTGGAGGACAGTCACGGTGACCCGGACCACCACATGGTCAAGAATTGCTAGACACATGGAGAGCACCCTGACCTAAGGGAGAAAGGCCACAAACAAAGTAACAACCCCCTCCTCCCCATGTAAACACAGGAGCTGATGCTGGGCACAGGAGAAAACTCCGACAGTCGCCACCCGCAAGGCTCGGTTCTCCACATCTCCGCATGCTGTGGCCGGGGGCCCTGTGGTTTTCTGTCCCCCTTGGCCCAGCCTCCCCCACCATTCCTTTCCTCTGCTGTCGGGTCTCCTGCCCCTGCCTTCCCTCCCCTGCCCTGGCCCCCTTCTTGTTTCCTGAGCCCTCTCACCCCCCAGCCTCCGCCTTTCTCTTCTTTCCCTTCCCTCCTCCATTCTCCCTTCCTTTCCCTCCCTCCCCCTCCTCTTCTCCTCTCCCCTTCTGCTCTCCCTCCTCCTTCTTTCTCTCTTCTCCCTTCCTCTTTTCCTCCTCTCCCTCCTCCTCTCTATCCTCCCTTCTCTGCCTTGCCTCCTTCTACGCTCCCTCTCTCTCCTCCTCCTACCTGCTTCCTCCCTCCCCTCTCCCTCCTCTTGTCCCCTTTCTCTCCTGGTCCTCCTTCTCCCACAACTGCCAGCTGAGCTCTCTGCTCCTTGTCCCCTGGAGAAATAGTCATGGAGTAAGTGGATGGATGGGTGAGTGACCTGGGTCTGGGTGGAGGGTGAGACATCCCACCAACTCTATGGAGCAGTGGAGTTTCTCAGCTGCTCAGGGCCTGGGACACCTCAGTGGGGCACACACAAAGGGACGGCAGGGAGGTGAGGGCTAAGGGGTCCTCACTGAAAATCGGGTCTCCAGATGCTCGGCTATCCCTTCCACCGACAGACAGGGTCGGAGCCCATGGGTCTGGCAACAGCGCACTGTGCCCTGGGGCAACCTACCCACAAAGAGCAGCGTGAAGATGATGGTGAGCTGGTACACCGCGTGGCCTAGTATGTTCTTCATCATGGTGCGGGAGATCAGGGGCTTGTCTCGGCCGTATGGCTTCCGCAGCAGCAGCGATTCGGTGGGGGGCTCCGTTGCCAGGGCCAGAGAGGCAAATGTGTCCATGATCAAGTTCACCCACAACATCTGCACAGCTTTGAGAGGAGAGTCCTGCCAAGAGAAGGCAGTCACCCCAACGTGTGGCTGGAAACCTCACCGGTCCCCTACTCCTGGGAAGAAACTCAGCTTGGGGTCAATGCCACTGGAAAGTCATTCAGGTGAAAATGCGACAAATCTGACCTCTGCATACCATCGTGACCTCCCCACCCTCTGTTTTCTGAAGGTTAGCAGAGAGCTTGCTCTGGGCTTTCCAATTCCTGCTCTTAAAATGTTCCCAGGCTCCCTTCTGCTCTCCCCTGGTGGCAGTGATTTAGAAGATGCGGTCGAAATGGTTAGCAGGGGGCTGCCAACCCCTGTCAGTTGCCCCAGACCATGAAAGAGCCTGACTGATGGGTGCCCTGCTGGTCTCCCACGCCCAAGGGGCAAGAAGAGGCAGAAACTCTGCCCTGGAACTTCCTTCCCCTCATCGCCTCAGAGTTTCTGGTTAAAAACCAGCCCCACAGAAGCCAGATACAAAGGACCACATACTATATGATTCCATTCCTACGAAACTTCCAGAACCAACAGATCCACAGAGACAGACAGCTGATGAGTGGGTGCCAGGGGTTGGGGGAGTGGAGAGTAGGGGAGTGGCTGCTTAGTGGGTACAGGGGTGATGAAAATGTTCTGGAATGAGATAGAGGTGATGGTTGTACAACATTGTGAATGTACTAGAAACCAGTGAATTGTACACTTTAAGATGGTTAAAATGCCTATTACGGTGCAGTTTATGTTAGGTGAATTTTATCTCAATTAAAAAAAAAACCTTTGAAAGGGAGACAAATACATTCTGGACACTCACTAATGGGGAGAATTGGGCTATTGAAAAAGGGGCAGAGAGACAGCTCTGATGGGCTAGTGGTTAAAGTTCGGTGTGCTCCACCTTGGTGGCCCAGGTTCAGTTCCCGGGCATTGGAACCTCACCACTCGTCTGTCAGTAGCCATGCTGTGGGGGCGGCTCACAGAGAAGAACTGGAAGGACTCACAACTAGAATATACAACTACGTAGTGGGGCTTTGGGCAGACACACACAAAAAAGAGGAAGATTGGCAACAGATGTTAGCTCAGGACGACTCTTTCCCAGCAAAGAAAAACAAGGGCAGAGGCTCCTCCAGAGGTGAAATCTGGAGCTCCTGTCAGCCCCAGCCCTTCCACTCCTAGGTCCAGACCCAAGAGCAGTGAGAACACAGGCCCACACAGAGCCTCGTCCACGTGTGTTCACAGCAGCACTAGTCCCAGTAGCCAACAGGGGGAAGCAACCCAAGAGTCCATTGATGGAGGAATGGAGAAAAACATGTGATCCATCTATGCAACAGAACATTATTCTGCCATCAAAAGGAATGAAGTAGCGATGTGTGCTACAGCACAGGTGGACCTTGAAAACACTGTGCCAAGCGAAAGGTGCAAGACACAAACCACCACCTATTATTTGATTCCACTTATATGAAAGTCCAGAATAGGTAAGTCTGTAGAGACAGACATTAGATTGTTGGGTATCAGGGGCTTGGGGAGAGGGGACTGGGGAGTGACTGCTAATGGGAACAGGGTTTCCTTTTGGGGTGAGGGAAATGTTCCGGAATTAGATAGAGGTGATGATTGCACAATTTTGTGACTATACTAAAACAAATCCACTGAATTTTACACTCTCAAAAGGTGAATTCTGTGGTATGTGAACTTTATCTTAATAAAAAAATCTTCGGGGCCAGCCCCAGTGGCCTACTAGTTAAGTTTGGTGCGCTCGGCTTCGGCAGCCTGGGTTTGCAGGTTCAGTTCCTGGGTGAGGACCTACACCACTTATCAGCCATGCTGTGGTGGTGATCCACATGCAAAATAGAGGAATACTGGCACAGATGTTAGCTCAGGGCTAGTCTTCCTCAGCAAAAAGAGGAAGACTGGAAACAGACGTTAGCTCAGGGTGAATCTTCCTCACCAAAAAAAAAAAAAAAAAAACCTGTAGCAAAGAAAACACCTGGCTCTCCCAACTAGACCCTCAGGCAGGAGCTTCCCAGCCCACACACTCCTGGGAGCGGGCTCCCCTGGGCTTGCTCTCTGCACTGGGGTCCAGGTGCCCAAGGCAGAAGGGGCCCCATGGGTTATGGGAGGAGAGCCCAGAGTTCTCCTCGGGCATGGTGGTCCCCAGTGCCCACCTGAGTAATGCAGGCGCCCGTGAAGGCCACAATCACGGCCACCACGTTGACTGTCAGCTGGAACTGCAGGAACTTTGAGATGCTGTCGTACACGTTGCGGCCCCACATGACCGCCTTGACAATGCTGGTGAAGTTGTCATCGGTCAGGATGATGTCCGAGGCCTCCTTGGCCACGTCAGTCCCTGCGATGCCCTGGGGGGCATACACACAGTGTCTGCGAGCCCCTTTCCCAGCCCCTCTGGGCTGGCTCCCCCCCTTCCCTTTCAAAAGAAGCTCCCCACCAGCTGGGAATGCAGCACGGTGAGGGGCTCTGTTCATAAACAAAGAGGGTGCTGCCACTGGGGCCACCAACATGGCCTTACTCACAAGGCCCAGCTGCCACTGTGTGGCCACCAACCGGTCTTTTGTCCTGTCTTAGTGTGCTAGAGTAGCTTGCCACATAAGGAGGCCCTGGGAGTCCTGAACGGGGACACCTCTGGCAGAGCGAGGACAAGTCCTCCCGGCCCACACAGGGGTGTTTGGAGGAGGACTCCCGTCCTTGCTGCTCGAAGCCTCAGACGCAGGGACAGCACACTCTGTCCGCCGCCCTGAGGCCGGGCCCTGTGTTGCTCCAGTGCGTCCTCCAAGCCCCCGGGCACTGGGGCCTGGTCTCTCTGGGGGCTGGGTTCTGGGAAGGACTGGCTGGTGCCCCCGGGGCCTGCACGTGGTGGGCCAGACTGAATGGGGCGGAATGAAGGGCACTCCTTCTCGGGAGGGTGGGGAGAAGGGCTCGCTGGGGTTCTGCCTTTGGTGGCTGAGCACAGCTCCCTGCAAAAGGCCGTGGGGCCAGGGCCGGCCACTGGCCACCCTGCTCAGTGGGGTCTGGGTTTTACAGCAGGAATTAGCTCCATGTAAGCAACAGGAGAGAAGCACAGAGGAAAAGCTTGTTTGGGGCTCTGCTGATTACACTTGGGGCCAAGGTCCACTTAGACTGGACTGGGAGTGGGTGAGGCAGGCACACAACTGGCAAGTCCCCTGCCCCATGGCAATGTGGCTGGGCCCCACTGTCACCTCGGGCATCATCACATCAGATACCTTTAAACAAATCACACGTGTGTCCCCTGACCAGCAGAGCCTGAGGAGGCCCAAGTGGGCAGGATGTGAGAGAAAGAAACTTCTGGCACTCTGCGACTTGCTTCAACACTAGCTCCCACCTTCCTACACAAAGCTAATATCCTCGGGACACAGGGCCCAGCCTGGGGTGGTGAGCCAGGCTGGCGCTGGGTGGCTTACCATGGCGAAGCCCACATCTGCTTTCTTGAGGGCTGGCCCGTCGTTCGTGCCATCCCCCGTCACGGCCACCACCTGTCGCTGCTCGCCAGTCGTGCTGTCAATAATCCCTGGAACACAGAGCGGCGCCATCTGTGGGCCTGTGTGACCAGCCCAGGGGGCTCTGGGGGGCTGGGTAGCTCTGGAAAGCCTTTGGGATTGTGACTGTGTCTACTGCCCCCAATCCTCCAAGCTCCCTGTCACCTTTGTACCCTGACTGGCAGCCTCGTCCCTCTCATCCCACCCTGGTCCATCACCCAGTGAGATGATATAGGGCCGTGTGATTTGGTGGAAGGCAAGGGCCCAGCACCATGTGACTTGGAGAAACGTCTCCCTCTCCTGGGCCTCAGTTTCCCCATCTGTTATGATGAGAGGCCAGCCTCTACTGGTGTCTTTCATTCATGTTGTTAGCTCAGAGAGGAGGAGGGGTGAGCTCTGGCACGTCAGCCCTTTGAGGGGGTCTCCATTATTATCCCCATGTCCCCAGTGAGGAAACTGAGGTTTGGGGAGAGCCAGTGATTCGCTCTCAGACACAAAGCAAGTCTCCAGTGGCAACAGGTCCAGAGCTGAGGACTCTGTTTCCTGAGCCGGCCCTGAAAACCTGTCTGGGAGCAGATAACATGCGGGGGGGATGGCTGCACTCAGCCAGCGCCGTGTCACCTTGGGAAGGGACAAGGGACAGGGCAGGGGTGGGTGGGGGTGAGCTAGCTCCATTACCTTTGACCAGAGTGTGCTTGTCAGTGGGAGATGATCGGGCGAGGACCCTCAGCTTGGGCCACACCTTGTCCAGACGCTCCTGTTCTATCTGGGAGGGGCAAGCACACAGATGCTGCAGAGCCTCGGGGGCTGGGCAGGTGGGGCTGAGCAGAGATGGGGTGGGGAGAAACAGCCAGAACCCTGGACCGAGGTGGGCAGAAATGGGTGGCCCCCTACGGGAAGGCCGATGGGCTGGGAGCTACCTCGCCTTTCTCATTGCGGATGCGCCGGTTGAATTCTTTTCCTTCCAGGCACAGGAAGTCCTCCCCTGGCTGGATGATGCCACACTTGGCCGCGATGGCCCGGGCCGTGTTGATGTTGTCTCCAGTCACCATGCGGACTGTAATGCCAGCACGTTGGCATTTGCGGATAGCTTCAGGGACCTGGAAGAGACAAGAGAGGTGCGTGGGGTCATCAAGGCAAGGCACATTTGTGTCCAGGCTGTATCCTCTCCTCCATCCAGATCTGCAGCCCTCCCCCCTCACTGTGGTCCCAGGGAAGGGCCCCTGAGAAGGGCAGCCCAGAGGAGGCGAGGAGAGGCCTGTCTGCTCTGATGCCACTGTCAGTCTAGCCCGAAGTGGGCAGGGCGCCCCCCTCAGTCCCTGAGCGCCCCCCTCCCCAAGGTGCCTCCTTCACTGGGCCAAGCTCTGGGGACCAGCAACGACTCAGACCCAGGCCCTGACACCATGAGTAAGGCTAGGAGAAGCCACCGGAAGCTTTTACACTGTCGAGGGGCACCATCGGAGTTGTATCTGGAAAGGTGAGCCCAGAAGCCCATCCCTCTGGGGCCTGACTCAGGGCAGGCTCCCGGCCGGCCATCAGCTGCTGCGGGCGGAACTCTGGGCCCCTTGCTCACTTGTCTCCGCCGTTTCTACAGCATACCTTTTTCTACAAAAAATTGAAGGCCTGCGGAGCCGAGCGTTTTCCATGATGAGGCATTCTCACTATTCATCAGGGGAATGGAACACTGCTTTGGTTACAGAGCACACATTTCCATTTTCTAAATATAATATTAGACTTTGGTAAAGGGGGGAGAAAAAGAGGTCCCCTTGGTGCTGAGTGGAAAATGGGCTGAAGGGAGCTGAGAGGTGGTGGCATTGTCCCAGAGAGTGGAGATGCTCTGGCTCCCCAATTAATGAGGAGGTGGCTCTTGAGCCTGGAGACTGCAGTGGGGAGGGCAGCTGGGCAGATGGTGCTTGTGCAGCCAGGGAGGGGAGAGGACAAGGAGGAGGGGAGGAATGGGTTCAGAGCTTGGGGAACTGGATAAGGAGGTCGGGCCGAGGCCTGTGAGATGCTTGGATGCAGCCCCTGCGAGGGGTGCAGCCTGGGGAGCCCCGGCTCCCTGCTCTGTCCGATGGGCCCAGCGCACCCACCTGCCAGACCCCAGTGAGCACCACTGGGCTGACGAAAGCCCTGGGAACAGTCTGAGCTTGAGGAGAGACGGGGAGGGAACACGCAGTGTGCCGGGTGTGCCCCAAAGGCCAGGACTAGGAGCCCGGGGACAGGGGCGTGAGCTGGCCCACACAGACTTGACGGCCAGAGGAGCAGGAGCCAGGTGGTGGGGGCGGGGCGGGGCAGGGCAGCCGGGAGACCCCAGGGGAGGCAGGCAGCAGGTGGGGCTGGGTGGGGGGTAGGTGCACTCTGACCTGGGAGTCCCCAGCACGCTGGTGGTCCCCAAGGCCCCCAAGGCAGGGGGTCAGGGTGTGGGCTGGTTGTTCCCTCAGCCAGGGAGAGAGAGGGCATGACAAGAGGGGAGGCCTGCGGCCCAGCCAGAGGGGCCCCCACTTCAGGGTTGTGACAGAGCAACCCTGTGATTCCTGTAGCAAATACTGCCAAGTGGCCTGGAAGGCCAAGCTCCTGGAAAGGGGCTGCATCTCGTACCTCCAATAATGTGTCTCTTTGCTCCAGGACTTAGGGACACTTTTTGCCCTTTGGGGATCTTGGGGTGCTGGATGATGAGCTACAGGGAGACACTCCCCTTCCAGCAAGCTCCCTCCTGGCCCTGAAGCGTCTGGAAGCCACTCCTCTGCTGCCACCAAGTGGCCGTGATGAGCTGGAAACCCGGGAGCCCTAGACCGGGGCCTTGCTCGCCTTCTCTGGGTGCAGCCCAGGCCGGCTCACTTTCCGCGGAAAGGCCCTCGGCCTCCCAGCCAGCGGGCAGGAAGCCTCCCTCCCTCTGCAGGTGCCCTCTCCCTCATGGGGCGGCTGTCCTTCCTCACCTGTCGCCCCGTGCTCCTCGTCCAGCCCCAGCCCAGCCGTGATGCCGATGTGCTCCTGGAGGCCTGACGGCATGGCAGCCAGCCGGCTGCGTGGAGGAGGCCCGCACCCCTCCAGCATTAACGCGGCCCACGCCCAGGGGCCCTGCAGCCCCGCAGCCTGCCTCTGGCTGCAGTCGCCCCACGCCTCTAGGCGCCTTGGCAGGTTTAATGGCGCCCCATCCACCCTGCCGCCTGCCACCCAGCACTCCACCGGGCCCTCGGCGCTCCCTCCTTGGCCACCATCTGGCAGGCCAGTCTCCATGGGGGTTTGCCTGGCCTCCCCAGCCTGGCCATGTTGGTGCCATCTGCTGCCCAGACTCACTCAGCCACTCTCAAGCCAGAGAGGAGCTGTCCCGTCCCCTGGGCCCTTCTGCCAAGGCCATCTCTGGAGCTCACAGGAGTGGCCCATTGCTCGGCCTCGGGGACTCTCCCGCCACGGCAGCCACTGTGGGGCCTTCACTGTACCCTTCTTTGGACTTTTGCCTGTGTTCCACCACTAGAAGGCCAGGCCTTGCCCCACCCATGTGCAGCCATTCTGGACAGTTCCATCTGACCCCCAACCCCAGTCTAGCCTCGTTGATGCCTCTGTAAATGAGCCGACTTGGACCAGAAGATGCCCGCTGCAGTCCTGTTTACATCTGCGACTCGAGCTTTGAGTGGCTCAACAAATGTTTCTGCTAGGAACGAGGAGAAGCCTGCAGGGCTCCTCGGCCTGGGGACCAGGCAGGAAGGGCTCCCTGGGCTGTGCGGCCGGGAGTGGCTTCACACCCTACACCCCTCCGTCCGGGCAAGTGGCTGAGGTAGAAGGGGAGGGCGGGCGGGTCATGATGGTGGGGAAAGGGCCTTGGCCAGGCTCTGGGAGTTGGGGAACGCCACCATCTTGGGTCTGTGCGCACTCCGGCGGGAGCCCCGGCCTTCTGGCAGCTTCACACGGCCCCAGCAACTGGGCAGAAAAGTTTAGAGCTGCCACTGTCGACACCTCCCCGGAAGTAACGAGGGGACACCCACCACCCCAGGAGCAGCACAGAACACCAGCCAGCGGCCCGCAGCCGTGTGGGGTGTTGGGGGGTGTGGAGAGCGGCTCCATCCCGAAGGGCAAGGCCATCAGGTCTACGCAAGGGCAACACAACTTTGTGACTCGGCTTTGCTGCATGGACACAGCCCTCCTCCGCTCTGTGCCTCAGTTTTTCCCTGGTCTGATAAAGGGAGAGGCCTGGCCCCTGTGTCCCTGGGGGTGGCTGTGCCACCCTCAGCAGCGCCTTCTCCTCTTGCTCTCCCAAGCTGCTCCTCCCATCACCTACATTTGCCAGGCCTGTATCTCTGGCTGGAAGTCTCTCCCCTCCCCTCTGTCACCATCCATTTCCTCCCAGGCCAGCCTCCATGTGTCCCCACTCTGCATGCAGTGGCCTCTACCTCCTTGGAATGTGGGGACGTGCCATCACTGATAACCTGTGGCTGGCGTTCAGATGTGCCAAGCACCGACTTATGAATCAAGGGTCTTTGGTCCTTGATCCAATGTGTGAATGCCTGTCTCCCGAACGAGAGCCCAGAAGCTTCTCCTCCATTGTGTCAGCACCCTCCAGGACAGCTAGTTTACATACGTGTTTTCAGGCTAATTGGCAGGATCAAAGTGGCCCTGACTCTAACATGAGGTAGGCACCGCTAGAAAGGTCCTGGGAGCAGAGAGATGGTCCCTCCATGTCTCTGGCAACCTGCACCTCCTGTGCCTTGCACACTCCCTCTGGGACCTGGTGTCCTACAGCCCTGGCAAGCTCTCCCTCCCTCAAGGATCTCCCACCTTTAAGAACCAACAACTCTCTCCATTGCTCCTTCACTCTACTCCCTGTCCAGCTTCTGCCCTATTTCTCTGTTCCCCCTTCAGAAAAGCTCTTGATAAGGTTGTCCATGTGCTGGCTCCTTCCCCGCCGTCCCACAGAATCTGTGAGGTCAAGGTCTCCAGTGACCTCTCAATGTCGAGGGCCCACTGCAGCCAGGATTGGGCTAAGCCACCCTCGTGCTTCAGCCACATGGCCCTCTCAGTTTCCCCTCTCTGCCTAGCCCATTCCTTCAAGTCTCCTTGGCAGGGTCCTCCTGCCTCTGCTCAGGCATGCCCACTCCAAGACATCACTCATGTAAAGCTGCTTCTGGATTCTCTCTCCTGCCAGGACCTCTGCTCTGAGCTCTCCTACCCACTTGACATCTCCATGGGGACGTCCTAAACCTCACTCAGCCCCAACCAAACCCTCAACCAAGAACTTCCCAGCCTGGTGATGGCAGTGCCACCTGCCCACCTCTCCAAACCACAGCCCTGGGAGCTGTGCCCGGCTCTTCCCTCTCCCTCGTCACCTGCTCCAGTCCATCAGTCCTGGGGGTGTCGAGGTTCTAACTGCCACCCCCTCTCACCTGGTGGAGGCAGAGCCTGAGCCAGGGCTGGAGGCCAGCGGGAGGGGGCCTTCCAGAGGGCAGGTCAGAGCCTCCATGTAGGAGCAAGGGCGAGAGGATGAGGGGGGTGAAGTGCACCAAGGAGGGTGTGATCTGGGGTGCGGTGCCCACACTCACCTTTCCAGACTCCTCCAGCAGGTGGCAGTTCGCTCTACCTATAACTCTAGCAGGAAGTGGTGTGGCAGCCAGGAAGGAGGGAGAAAGGGTTGGGTCTCTCCTTGCAGTGACATGCCCCTCCACCCATCCCAACAACCCAGCCGCTCAGAGAAGTGGGTGGTTACCTCGGGTCGCACAGGGTCCTCGATGCCCACGACAGCTATGCAGGTGAGGTCGCCCACCACCTCATTCTCATTGTCCCAGTCAGGCTCCTGGGCAGCAGAGAAGTCGCGGTAGGCGATGCAGATGGTGCGGAGGCCGTCGCAAGCCATCGGCTCAATGATCTTCTTCACCATGTCGTCCCGGTCCCGAGGGCGGAAGCTGCGCAGTTCTCCGTTGCTGTTTAAGATGTTGGTGCACCTGGGGCAGGGACAGAACACGAGGAGCAGGTGCCATGAGGCCAGGGGAGCCGGCTGGCCGAGAGTCTTGGCGGGTATCAGCCTGAGCCCTCCATCCGACAAGGTAGACAGGCTTCTCCAAGGAGGGAGGCGCTCTACTTTTGCAGGGCCTGAGAGTGTACCCCCCAATTCATGCTCTCCCACAACCTCAGAATGTGACCTTATTTGGAAATAGGGTTGCTGCAAAGTTAAGATGAGGTCATACTGGATGAGGGTGGGGCCTTGATCCAATAACTGGTGTCCTTATAAAAAGAGAAGAGTACACACAGAGACGCACAGGGACAAGGCCATGTGACAACAGAGGCAGAGCCTGGAGTGAGGCAGCTGCCCACCAAGGAAGGCCAAGGGTGCCGGTGACCGCCAGAAGCTGGAGACAGCGGTGATCCTCCCCTGGAGGCTTTGTGGGGAGCCAGGCCCTGTCTACACCTGGATCTCAGACTTCTGGCCTCCAGAACTGGGAGAAACTAGATTTCTGTTGTTTTAAGCCATCAGGTTTATGGTACTTGGTTCCGGCAGGCCTAGGAGCTGGAGACTCATAGACTGGTCTAAGAGAGCCAAGCAGGAGGCCGGAGCACAGCTCCATCACAGCTCCACCGGTGTTCGATGGGCGCTGGGGCACATCACACTTGCGACACTGGGCTTCGGGGCAAGAGTGTGGAACATCAACATAAACTGAGTGCCACAGAGTGGGGCCACGGCAAGGCAGCAACTGTGGCATGGGCCCTGATGACCCTGGAAGCTTCTCAGAAGGGCCAGGGTGGGGCAGGCTGCAGGATTCAGGTGTGGAAGAGGAAAGAGCAAAGGAACCAAGGGCCCTAGAGGCAGGCGAGGTGGAAGGGTGAGGAGGGTCTCCAAACAGACTGGTGAGGAAGGAGAGAAGGAGCTGGCTGCAGAGGTCAGGGTGGGCAGTGAGGATGAAGCAAAAGCCGGCACGGACCCCGGTCTTTCTGGGGATTCACCCATGCAATTCTCACAACACTCTCAGGAGGTAAGTATTCCTGCCATTGCCATGCTACAGTGGGAGACTGAGGCCTGGGGTGGGGAGTAAGGTGGTCACGTTCACACAGTCAGCAAAGAGCAGGGCCAGCCCGGTGGCGTAGTGGTTAAGTTTGGGCGCTCCACTTTGGCAGCCCAGGGTTTGTGGGTTCGGATCCTGGGTGTGGACCTACATACCGCTCATCAAGCCATGCTGAGGCAGCATCCCTCATACAAAACAGAGGAAGATGGGCAGAGATGTTAGCTCAGAGACAAGAAAAAAACAGGAGGATTGGCAACAGATGTTAGCTTTGGGCCAGTCTTCCTCACCAGAAATAAAAAATTGCAGAGCTGGGGTTGGAGCCCAGTGCCCAACTACAGAAACTGGGCTCTTAGCCATGGTACCCACCAAAGGAGAGGCACAGAAAGAGGTGGGGTCCTCCAAGTCCAGCCGCCACATCTGCTGGGAGCCAGTGGGACGGCTTCAGGGAGCAGGTGGCCTTTGCACCAGGCTGGGGAGGCTGTGCCTGGACAGAGTTTGAGAGGGGAGCATTCTGGGTGGCGCAGCAGTCAGTAGAGGCCAGGACACAGCCAGGTGGGGGCACACTCAGCCGTCCTGGGAGGCAGGGAGCCTCGGATGGCCTGCTGAGGACTCTGTCCTGAAGGCCCTGGAAGGCCAGCTATGAGCTCAGAGGCACAATCAGGTCATGTCTCAGAAGGTGGCTCTGGAGGAAGTGAGGCGCCAGGTGGGCAGGGGAGGGCTGCTAGATACTGAGGAAGAGAGAGGCTGAGGCTGGGGGCGGGGCACTGAGAGGACTTGGGGCAGGGTACTTGGAGGCGGGGCTGCGTGCTCCCCGCTCAGCTTTTCTAACAGCTTTATTGAAACATAATTCACACACCACACAATTCACTCATTTAAAATGTCCAATTCAGTGGCTTTTAGTATATCCAGAGTTGTGCGACCATCCCCACAGCCAGCTTCAGAACATTTTCATCACCTCTAAAAGAAACCCCGCACAAACAAGAAGAGAAAAAAACATTTGTGCATCCAAGGACGAATCAAGAGACTGAAAAGACAGCCCATGGAATGGGAGGGAATCTGCAATCAGATCTGTGTCGAGGATCTAGTCTCTAGAACGTACAGAGAGCTCTCGTGGCCGACAGCAAACAGCTGCCTCGGATCAAAGGGCTGGACTGGACGTCTCTCCAAAGAAGACACACAAAGGGCCAAGGAGCACAGGAAAGGTGCCAACCCCACCGGCCATCAGGAAATGACATCAAAACCACCACAAGATCCTGCCTCACATCCACTAGGATGGCTGGAATCATAATAATAAGAAGAAAAAAACCAGAAAATAACATACGTTGGTGAGGATGAGGAGAAGCCAGACCCCTCCTGCACTGGTGGGAACAGCAAATGGTGCAGCCCCACAGAAAGCAGGCCGGCGCCTCCCCCCAGAATCAGACGCAGAGTTCCCCTTTGACCCAGCAGTTCCACTCCAAGGACTAGACCCAAGAGAAGTGAAAGCAGTGTTCAAACAAAAACCTGTACGCTCATATTCACAGCAGCATTATTCATAATAGCCCAAAGGTGGAAACAGCCCAGCTGTCCATCAGCAGGTGACTGGATAAACGAAGTGTGGTGTATCCATCCGATGGAAGGTTATTCCGCCATAAAAAGGGGTGAAGTTCTGCCACATGCTACACCGTGGATGGACCTTGGAAACATTATGCTGAGAGAAAGGAGCCAGACACAAAAGGCCATAGATGGCATGATTCCATTCCTATGAAAGGTCCAGAAGACGCAAATCCGTGGAGACAGAAAGGAGATGAGTGGCTGCCAGGGGCTGGGGGGGTGGGGATCTGGGGGAGAGACTGCTTAATGGGTATGGGGCTTCCTCCGGGGTTGATGAAACGTTCTGGAACTAGACAGTGGCGGTGGCACAACACTGAATGCACTTAACGACACTGAACTGCGCACTTTAAGGTGACGAAAATGGCCAATTTGACGCTATGTCTGTTTTACCACAATAATAAAACCAGAGACCCCACGCTCCTTAGCTGCCTCCGCCCTGGGCAGCCACTCACTTTTTCAGCAGGATCTCCGAGGCGCCCTTGCTGAAGAGGCGGAAGCCGCCGTCGGGCGTGCGGATGACCGTGCTCATGGACTTGCGGACTGAGTTGAAGGTGTACACTTTGTAAAGCTTATCTTCCGGAATCTGCTCTCGCACAGGCTGGAAGTCCCGCTTCAGGTCCAGGACGAAGCCCAGCAGGGCACACTCCGTCTTGTTGCCCACTTGGCGTGGGAGAGCCCCTTCCTTCTCTGGAGGCTGTGAGGTGAGGAGAATCAGCACGGTGTGAGGGCCAAGTCCTCCCACCTTGCTGCTCCCAGGGACCCAGCCTGGCTGCGGCCACGACATCTTTAGGGCATGGTGGCAGGGAGCCAAGGAGGGCCTCCACTGTGGACTAGGTGGGCAGGTTTCCCACCATTCATTGGGCTTGGAAGGGGCTTCCAGAACCCGCGGGCCCTGCCCAGCAGCCAGGGTGGGACTACTGGGTCCAGAGATGAGGAAGAGGGTGTTCAGCACCCCAGAGACCATCGTAGCTCTGGTTAAACGGTTTTCCGAGAGCTAGCGAGCCCCTGGCGACAGCTCTCATTGCACCCCTCGTCAGGCCCTGCCCTCGCCCACCCTCGCTGGGTCCAGCCTGCCACCCACTCTCAGCTCACTAGTATTTTGGTGGTGTAGGCACTGTTGATGGAGATGGCGTGGACCAGGAGGTCGAGGATCTTGGGTGTCAGGGCGCTGGGGGCTGGAATCTCCTTGTAGTGAGTGTCCCCGAGGTAGGACTGGACCACGGTCATACGGTTGGTGGTGAGTGTGCCCGTCTTGTCCGAGCAGATGGCCGTGGCATTGCCCATGGTCTCGCAGGCATCCAGGTGGCGGACCAGGTTGTTGTCCCTCATCATTTTCTGTAAAGGGCACAGGCAGGGGCTTGGGTAGCCAGTTGTCCTTGGGAGGTTGGCCCAGGGGGTGGGGGAGCAAGAGGTTGTCAACACAACATCATGTATGACTCTGCTTTGCCCGACCAGCTTTCCATGTGGCACTAACAGCCCAGGGGCCTCAGTTGGCAGGCACACACCGTCACCGCTGGGCTGCCAGCAGTGCCCAAAGACTCAGCTCAGAATGGCTACAGAGCGGTGGTGAGGCCTAGGTAGTGGGCCTGTAAGATGTAAGGACTCTTATCAGACACACCGATTGGTTGACTCTGGGCGGCCACTCTCCCCAGAGCTCACCCTGGGTCTCCATGCTGCCTAGGACAACCCCCCACCCACAGCCCCTCTCATGGCCCTGCAGCACCCCCACTCCCCACCCCCCACAGCCATGCTCCGAATACTGTCTCCAAGGTCCTCCGTCCTCCTCTGATCATCCTTCCTCTCCGCCCCTATCTCTGCAAGTGGCACCAGCACCCTTAGCTCCCTGGGCCCTCCGTGTCCCCCGCTTTCATCCTGCAGATGCCAGGTCTCTCCCACCGCCTGCCTGGTTTCTGGCTCCTCTCACCGTGGCCAGAAAGCCGGGCAGCGAAGGATGTCTGCGTTCAGCTCTTGGTCCCTGCTCAGGCTCCCTGCTCTTCCCCTGAGTGATCCCAAACTTTCTCTAGTCCCCACTGCGTCCAAGTTGCTTAACGGCTTCGCACCCCAGTTTCTGGGTCTGTATCCTGGTATCAAGGGATTCTTATTCCTATTGTGTTTATTATTATTACCTTGACAGAGTAAGCTAAGGAGATGGTGACAGCAAGAGGGAGGCCCTCCGGGACAGCCACGACCAGCACAGTGACACCGATGATGAAGAACTTCACGAAGTACTGCACATAGACCGGCGTGCACTCCGCCAGCCACACCCGGCCGTCGACGACGAAGGTCTCAATCACAAAGTAGAGGACCAGGATGATGACGGTGATGGCAGACATCACCAGCCCTGCCCAGCCACGACAGAGGCCATGGGGGTGGGGGCAGGAAGTGGGGTCGGCAGGGGCGAGGGAAGGAGAGAGCAGGAGGGAAGAGGAGATAAGGGATGCTGCAGCTGGCACCAGCTCGAGCCTGCGTTGGGTGAGGCCTCCCGGAGGGCTGGGAATCCATGCTCACTGGAGAGGGGCTGGACTTTGATGGCCACCATCGGCCCCTGGGCTGTCCCCTTGCCGCCTGGCACATCCCTTTCCCACTTGCTCTCCAAGGCCTGGTCTTACGTCCAGGAGCCCGTACCCTCCGTGCCCATCGGGGGCCCCCACCTGCTTTCCCGATCTGCACAGCCAGTTTGGTGAGCTTGCCCTGAAGGACGGATTTCTCCTTCTTGGGCACGGTGGCTTTCTTCTTCTCCCGCTCTTCCATCTCCCCGCCCTCCGCGCTCTTCAGAGGCTGCATTTCCATGGCAACCGCCCCATCCTGCTTCTTAGCTGCATAAGAGGAACCCCATGGCCAAGGTTAGGGCCCAGTGGCTGGGGTCACAGCTACAAGGGGCCTTCAGAGGGAAAGACATGCCACACCATACGAGAGGACACGGGGTTCAGGGGGTTTCTCTGATTTCCAAGTGTCACACGGCATGGAGGCTAGCTCCTCTCCCTCCTCTCTCCTTGTCAGCCCAGTCCCTCCTGAGGCAGGTGGGTGGGCCGCTCCAGTGCTGTCCTGGGCGGGACAGAGAAGGTTCTCTCGGGGTCTTGCAGGGGAAGGAAGGACAGACACAAGCACGAGTAACTTGGGCACACAGACAGGGGGGCCAGCCCCAAATCTCAATACCTGAGAGCAGAGGCCTGGGGCCCAAGGAATGTTCCAGAACCCTGAGCTGACTCATTGGCCCACTGGTGTCCAAGACACCTCTCCACTCCCCTCAGGGAGGCCCAGGAGGCCCTGCACTCTCCTCCCCTGCTCCCTACTCAGGCTGTCTCTTCTCCCACCGACCCCTTGGTTGGGCCCCTTGTCCATCGGGGCCTAGCTCACCTGAGCCCGCGCCCTGGCCGCCTCCTGCTGCAGCTGGAAGGGGCTGCTCTGGGCAAACCTCACGCCTCTCTCCTTGTGGAGCCTTCCTGCCTCCTCTCTGGAACAGGTGGCCCCCCCGGCTCCTCATGCTACCCCTGACAGGGGGGTGGGGGGTCCCCCACCCTGCCTTCACAACCTCTGTCACTTTATACATTCTGGCCTGCAGTGTCTTCAATTGTACTGCCCCACGTAAGCCTGTTCTTCTCCCACCTGGAGGGGGCACTCGCCCCCGCCACTCGTCCTTTTCCCTCACTGCTCTTGTCCCCACCCAATGGGGTTCTTGGTGCTCCTGACACCACCTCTGCACGGCTCCTGCCACCTCGCGGCATTAGCTGTTTCCTCTTCCTTCCAGTCTTCCCACCCATCCCTTGTCCCCTCGACTGTCTGAGGCCACTCACCGATGGCTTCTTCTTTCCAGGGGCCTCAGGCCAGAGGCCTTGGCCTCAGCGACACTTATGGCCCCACCCAGCTGGGCCACTCTAGCCTCATGCCCCACCAACTGCCACTCCCTGCCCCAGCCTGGGGCCCTAGTCACTGGGCTGTCCCGTGCCCCAAATGCCCTCCCCATTGCAGCTATCCTTGAGCTCTGGTTTGCTTGTCTGATCCCATCTCGGTCCTGGGTCTCTGGGTTCCATGCTGCACTTGAGTTTTGCCCCTGGGCCGCATCTCTGGACCGTGACCTTCCTGAGGGCCAGGACCAGGCTTTATCCACCTTTCAATCCTCAGATCCTACGACTGCCTGCTGACAAGCCTTCAGCCCGGCCACAGAGTGTCGGCACCACCAGGCATCCAGGCCAAGAGCGGAACAGGCGGCGGCCCCTCGGACGGCCACCCAGCCACCTCGCCTCTAAGGCCCAGCAGAAAGGCAGCTGAACTGGGAAACCCACGGGCCTGATAGGTCTTGGGCGAGTCACCCTCTCAGTTTCCTCTCCAGGATGCTTGCTCACAGGTGATCTTTGTGCACTCCCGGCGGGGTCTGCAGACGGGCCGCCCCGTCCCACTCACCTGGTCTCTAGGTGCTGCTCCTGCAATGAGGTGGGCACCCACTCCCCCCCCGTGCCATGCCCTCCCTACCCCACCCTGAGTGCAGGGCTCGCATTACCTTTGGTCTGGCTACTCTCCATCGCCCCATCCTGCTGCTTGCCTACAATGGAAGAGGAACGACAGACACGGAGACTTGAGAACATCCACGTGGCCCTGGCACACACACACACACACACGCACAGGACAGTGGGCTATAGACAGTGCAGCCAGCGAGCACAGGGGACGGGGAGGTGGGAAGAGGAGGGCCCTGTACTCCCCAGGCTCACACAACGCCCTCTCACCACCTCCCGACATGTGGGCGCCTTGACCCAGTCCTCCACTGAAGCCCCAGAGCCAGCTCTGGATGGACCCTGGGTCACATGCAGCCGGCAGTGGGGCTTTCCACCAGGGCTGCCAACACAGGGAGTTATTGCTGCCAGGTGTCCGGTCCCAGCTGTGCCGCCTTGAGAAGGGCCTCTAGTGGAAACATGCGTTGCCCCCAGAACCAGCAGGGAGGTATACCTAGATGGTTCCTAACCTCTGGTGGCCTAGAGATTAGCCTCCTCTGCAGTGCGGCCAGCAGTTAGCTCTGTGTGTGATTTAGAGGAATCTGCCGGGCTTGGGGCACCAGGCTGAGTGCTGGGCACCTCGCAGCACTGCGGGGACGGGCAGGGGTAGGGACAGGTGGGGCACCAGGTGGACCCGTACGGGGACTCATTCATGAAAGTGCTCTACAACCACAAGGACCATAGCTGAGTGTCAGGGACTGCAGCAGTGACTGGCTTCCCAAGGCCAAGGTAAACAGCGCTGGTGGCGCTTCTGGTTTCCAAGGTAAGGAAGGACTGCCACTTGGGGAGGGCCCAGGAGACCTGACAAGCAAGGGGACCACAGCAGTGAGCCCGGCACTGTGCTCAGGCTCAGGCTCTGCACCCTAGCTCCTCCTGCCTCACCTTCCCCAGAGCATCATGGGTGGGACATCAGTTTGGGGGGCTTTCTCGGGGGCCACACTTGTGCTGGCCTCAAATCCAGAGATGACTGACAGGGGGCAGGAGGGGTTTGTGGACTGGCCTGTCAGCCACCACCCAATAGCTCATGTCACTAGGGATCCAGGAACACAAACAGGGTGCCAGGTGACTACCAGGTAGTGGGGTCTGGTCTGGGGGTCCCAGGGGGGAGGGAGAGGCCCTCTGCAGGGCGAGGTGCAGTGTGAGTCAGGCCCTCTCTGCCCAGGGCCGCTGTAGGGGTACGGGGGTTGAGTGAAGGAGACTTCTGCGGGGAGGGGAGATACCCATAGACACAGAGTGACGATACAGTGCAATGAGGGGGTGTTGCCGGAAGCCCTGGGGCCCTGGGGGCCCAGAGGAAGGATGGACCCAGAGGACCCAGGCTGCAGACAGGGCCGGGGAGGCCTCTGGAGGAGGGAGAGAGGTTTGGGATGAGCATTATGGGAGGGAGAGAGACAGGAGCCAAGGGAGGGAGGAGGAGGGGAGCGAGGATGCCCCAAGGAGAAAGGTGATTAGGAGTCAAGGCCAAAAGGCAAGAAACCGGTTGGGGGGCAGCGGGTGGACAGGGAGTGTTGGACCCCCAGACGAGGTCAGGAGGAAGCAAGGGTGAGGGCCAGGGGGAGGCGCCAGGTGTGGCCACCCTCCTGTCTCCACAGAGGCCCAGGCCTTGGGCTGAGACCTTGGCAAGGGGTTGAGGGTGCTGCTGTCCCCTCCCTGGAGGCTGGCCAGCTCCGCTCCCCCTCCAGAGCCCCCTCAGGGTTCCCCTCCTCCAGGAAGCTGGCTGGTGGAGATGCCCCTCTGACTCCTAAGTAGCACAGCCCGGGGGTGCTGTTGGGGAGAGGAGCTGGGGTGAGGGAGGGACCTGTGGGGGCTGGAGGAGTTTCATCGAGGTCTAAGAGGAGGAGCCTAGGACCAAGTCCTGAAGGAAGCCAACATTTAAGGGACCAAGCAGGAGGGGAGGAGCCTGGGAAGGAGTGTGGAAGGGGCACCTTGCCAACCAGCCAGCAGGGTGTCGATGGAAGGCCGCTAGGCAAAGTCAGCTGGGCCTCCCTGGAGAGAGGCATGGGGACTCTAGCCCAGCCCATGAGGCCTAGGGCCCGCCCACTAACCTGCTTACCAGCCTGTGGACCCCAGGGCACTCACTGTGGAGAGACCTGAGCTGAGCTCTGCAGGGAGGCAGGGCTGGGTGTGGCAAACGTGGCTGTGAGGGGTGGGCCTGGCCATCCAGGAGCAGGGAGGTGTCCGTGCAGAGAGGCCGGGCCCAGGCTGCCAGGATACAGGGCCCAAAGAAGCTTCTAGGCAATAGTGGCTCATCTATTTCTTCCCTCACTGCCTCTAGGAGCAGGGTGGCCCAGGGCCGGGGACACTAGCATATCTTTCCTTAATGCTGACCTGTGCCCATGTTGCTGGGACTGGGCAGACTGATCATGCCTGCTCGCTGGGCCCAGTGGCCTTGACTGACTGAGGTGGGGCCAGTGACTGCCAACCCTCTGTCCCCTGCCCAGCTCACCAGCCCCAGCATCTCATTGCCCCCGGAGGCCCCGGGTGCAGGCTTCCGGCCCACGTTCTCCCCACACGTGTGCGGTTTCCTTGCACTTCTTTCTAGTGGGCCCAGGTGGATTCTCTCAGAGGTGAGGCGCACATCTAGAAAACTCTGCTCCCCACCTGGTTTGACTGCAGAAGTGGCCTGAAGGGAGACCCAGGTCAGAACAAGGTGAGTGGTGAGCAGGTGCAGGCCTGAGTCACAGACGGGAGCAGGCTCCTGACCCTAGGCCCTGAGACAGCGTGCGGGGGCGCTGAGAGCAGCTCCACAGTCTTGTAAGCTCTGTTCTGAGGACTGGAGGGGACCCTGGCCATGCCTGGGGCTCAGAGCAGTGGCAAGAGGAGGCAGCAGGGGGGCCGTGCGTCAGGCTGGCTATAGGGCTGGGCTCTCAGAAGACATCTGTCCCTCGACATTGCTTTCCCTTGGGTGAGGGCCCCCGCCCCATCCCAGCATCCTCTGGCCCCTGGGTGCCATGTTGGCCTGGGACCCTCAGCACCACCATGGGGGTTGAACACCCCCAAGGGTGGGCAGGAGGCCCCCGGCACACACGACCCAAAGCCTTCAGGGAATAGCCATCCGAGGGACGCTGCCTGTACACAGAACTGGGGGGCCCCAACCTGCTGGCTCTGGGGCAAAGACCCCAGAAGAGGGGTCCGCAAAAGGAATCAGAAGAGAGGGTATGGCCTCCCACCCCCGGAGCTGGAGCTGGAGCTGCATGGAAGGAGGGCCAGCCCCCATCGGCGCTGGGACTGGAGGTCAGCGTCACCTTACCCTTCTTATCCTTCTTCTCCTCCTCCTCTCCGCCTGCTCCGAGCAAGGTGAAGATGATGCCTGTCTGGGAGTTCACACCGACGGCCGTCACCACCATTCTTCCGGAACCTTCCATGACGTGAGTACCTGGCATAGCAACACAGAGAGACCGAGACAGAGATTCTCACCGCCAGGTGGGAGGCAGGCTCGGCACCTGCAGCCTGCCCCAGGAATCCCAGAAGCAGGCGCTCAGTGTCTGGAGGTCCCTGGAGGCTGTGTTGACCCTAAGCCTAGGCTGAAGCCTCATCTCCAGCTTGGAGGGGACCCGGAGGCCTGCACAGGAGCAGCTACTTGCCCAGAGGCAGAGGGTGAGCTGTTCACAGGGTCCGGCTGGGGCCTCCAGCCCCTCTGTATTGTTTCACACTGCATTTGCCACTGGGATAAACATTGGGCTAAAGCAGAACCTTCTAGAAAGGGAACACTGCCCCCACTGGCTCTTTTTCAGGGTCTGGATTAGGGAGAAACAGACCCAGAGCCAGTCCCCACCTTGAGGTGGCCCTCCCAGGCTGAGAGGACCCATTTCCTTCCCCGGCAGCTGGAGCTGCCCCTGTCATGCCTCCCACTGGCCACTCTGGCCTTGTGGAGGGCAAAGTCTGCAGACTCTCTAACCAGAAGCGCTACTCAGGAGGGCCTTCATTGAGGGGGTTGCCAGGTCCAATGGCTTCCAAGGCTCCTCAGTGCTGGGCTGGTTCAGAGGGTGCTGGCCGGCCGGCCGCATCCTGGCATCCCCATGGGCTCCGCCGGCCAGGGCCTTTGAAGGCTCACCTGAGAGCAGCATGGGGTCTTTGTCGGCTGACTTGCGCACGTGGTCCGACTCGCCAGTCAGGGAGCTCTCATCGATCTTGAGGTCGTTGCCCTGGATGAGCACGCCGTCGGCAGGCAGCAGGTCTCCTAAGACCAGCAGGTGGCCAGAACCAGAGGCAATGGGCCCCGGCAGCCTTTCTTTCTGACGCCTCCCACCTCCCCCAAGGCAGGTCCCACTGGATGTGGGGCCCTCTTCCTTCAGTCTCCTCCTTTCCGGGGGGATCCACCCACCCTAGCCCTGTTATCTAGCTCCCAGGGAATGGGGACAACAGAAGCATCTTGCAGTGCTGGGGAAGCCTTCAACAGACTGTGGGGACAGCCTACTTCCTGGGGCTCTGCCTCCTGCCCATGCTCCCCACCTCCAGCCTCCCGCAGATGAGGACACACGTGCTCCTGGAGAGAAGGCCCACTCTCCCCCCGAGACGGGAGCTGAGCTTCCTTTGCAGGGTGGGTCACGATGGGCACACTCACCATACTTGACCTGGGCGATGTCGCCCACCACCAGTGCGGCCACAGGGACCTGGAGGAGCTGCCCATTGCGGATGACTGTGAACTTCTGCTCCTGCTCGATGCGGCTCTGCAGGCCCCGGAACTGCTTCTCCTTGCTCCAGTCATTGAAAGCTGTGACCAGCACCACGCAGACTACAGACAGCAGGATGGCGGCCCCCTCGATCCAACCGGCCTCAGCCTCGCCTTCATCTTCTGCCCCGGCTGACACATTCCCGCACGCTGCACCGACGACAGAAGGGAAGGACAGAGGTGGCAGAGGAGTCACTCCCACCGGCTCCTTCCTGCCACCAGGGTTGGGACATCCTGTGACCCTCCCTTGTCTCAGGTTCCACCCCTGCCCTCCTGCCAGCCCAACTGTGCTGCTGCCCTCATCCTGCCTCTTCCTGCCAGGTCCTCCCTCACCAGCCCTCCGGGCCCTGCCCCTCACCCTCACTCTCCTCTCCGGGTGGCGCATAGAACGAGAGGCCCAGGGAGACGATGGCAGCCACCTCTAGGATGATGAGGGTCACGTCCTGCAGGGCCTCCCACACCAGCTGCAGGAAGGTCTTGGGCTGCTTGGGAGGGATGAAGTTCTGCCCGTAGATCTGCCTGCGCTTCTCCAAGTCACTGGCATTGTCGGCCAGACCTGCGCGGTGTGGGGACGGAGAGCAGACGCACAGGAGGAGAGGATGGGAAAGGCTGGCCCCGCTCCCGCCCTGCACGACCCCGCTCCATCCTCCCCTTCTCACCCTGCATGCCTGTGTCTCCCTCTAGACTGAAAGCTCCTAGAAGGTGGGGACTGCACGGGCCTGGCGCCCAGAGCCTTTCTGAAAACCCTGGGGACATGTATGTAGGAGTGCATGTGTGACCCCTCTAGCCACCTAGACAGTGTGGGCATGCGGCCACGCACCGGCGTGGAGCCCCTACCACGAGGAAGGGCTGGACCATCCTCCTGATACGTTTGGGGAGGTCTAGGGACTACGGCGGGTCCCTCTGAAGGGGGGATGTAAAGGAAAGTGCTAATACCCAACGTGGGGGGAGGCCAGAGGGAACCCAGCTGGGCCAGGGATGGCCAAGTGTCACCCAGAGACAGAAGCAAAAGAGACCAGTCAAGGCTTTCTCAGGGTGTGCAGGGCCTGGCATGAGACTGGGATGCAGGCCAGGGGGAAGCATCCCACTCTCGGCTGTGCCCCGGGTGGCTGATCCCAACATGGGCCATGAGGGAGCAGGAGGTGCTTGTCCGATCCCACCAGGGTCCAGAGGAGGAAACTGAGGCCAGGAAGGAAAGGGCCCTGTGCTTGAGTTGGGGCTCTTGACTGCAGCTCAGGACCCCTCTGCTGCCCCATCCATCGGACCGCAGGTCAGGATGGTGGGAGCCTCACAGATGCTGAGCCACCAAGAGGCAGGCAAAGTCAAACCATGTGTGCAGGACACAGAGCCCTTACTGTCCGACAGGCCCTGGCAGAGGGTTGGCCCAAGCAGCCCAGAGACCTTGTCAGTCTTGCTCACCCTGCTGAGAATGGGCCTGGCACCCATGGCATCCCAGAGACGCACAGGGACTACCCCCACCCTGAATTCTCACAGCTTGTCCTTCAGAGAGAGAAGCCTCCTTCCTAACCCCTTCCCTGGCCTCCACTGCAGTGCCAACCCAGAGCCGTGAGCTGGGGGTCATGGCAAAGGGCAGGAACGGAACGTGGGTCCTCACCCTGTCCACAGGCCCCCACTGCCTCCTCCCGTTCTGTGGGGCTGCACATCTGGCAGCTGCTGAATGTCTATAAGGCTATGGAATTGTCAGTGGTTCATGCTGTTGCCACGGTGTCCTCAGGCTGCCAGGCAGAGGACAAGGAGGGTAAAGGGTGGAGAAGCCAGTCCCAGTGGGGGACTCCCTGTGGCCTGAGCAGCTCAGGCACTGTGATGTAGGGCTGCGGGGCTGAGAGGGGCCTGACCAACGGGAAGGCCCCCTCCATTTCCCAGACAAGCTGCTGTGTGTGAGCGGGGAGGGAGGGTGGGCCTGGTCGACACGGGGGCTCAAGAATCAACACCCACAAAGGGGCTGGCTACCACATTTGAAAGCTGGGCTTTTACTTCTCCTTCTTGGGACAACCCACTTCCTACCCAGGCTTTCTGGGTCTATGCCTCTGGAGCATGAATCTCCTCAGGCCCACCATGCCTGGAGGTACCAGAAGCTTCCATATGGGACTGGCATCCAGGCCACTGCCTCCCAAGGCTGGATACCCACTTGGCCACCTTCCCCAGAGGCAGGCAGATGGGACGACAAAATCCCCTAGCCCTGCCCTCAGCCCTCAGGGTTCTGGTTCCTTCCAGGCCCATCTACAATGCTCCCCCGCTCCTCCCCCCGATGCTGCTGCGTACCCCAGCTTTTCCCGCGTCTCTACCCCCAGTGTCCAGCCCCACACTGACACCTAGTGGACGGACAGCAGCTTACAGTTCCCAGCCCTGAGTAGCTGTGACTCTTGCTGCCTCCTGTGGGGGCAGGGGCAACCAGAAGGGCTCCAGGTCCCAGCCCATGGGCTGTTCCCAGCCAGCTTGGGAAGGCACACAAGACCAGGCCCAGACAACTCAAGAACAAGACAGCGCTAAGCGTGGTGCAGAAGGAGGCCGGGAGGCAGGAGAGTGAGTGTGCGCGGGGCAGGGAAAGATGGCTCCTGGGGAGGAGCGGGGGGGGGAGGGGGGGCTGTCCCAGGTGGAAGGACGGATGAGCAAAAGCCCGCAGCCGGCACAGCTTTGGCATGTCCCCTGGGCTAGGCGATGACCACACGCTGTCCTCCCTATCCAGCAGAGCCGCAGCTGTCCCTGCCCTTCTCCCCCTGGCCTCATTGTGCCCGACCCAGTTGCAGCTCAAGTTTCTGGAGACACAGCTTCCCAGTTGGGTGTCTGGGAGAAGCACAGGACCTCAGCTCCTAGGGACCGGGGTCCTAGCTGAGGGCGTGTGCCCTGCTCCTGACTGGGGCCTGTGCCCTTGACTTACAGGAGCCATGGAAGGTGGGGTCAGTGCTAGGGAGGCGTTCAAACCCTGGGTCTCCAGGCACCTAGGGCCTCCAGTACCCCTGCCCTGGGAAAGGGCACTGATCTGGAGCCCCGAGAGGGACGAAGCCCCACCTCACCCTCTAAAGAGCCCAGTCCCCCTGGCAACCTGCCCGCCCCACTCCATACACCCAGCTTGTCCCCAAGGGTAGCTGGGCCCTCAGGGTCCCTTCCCCAGGAACTCGCTCCCTCCCTCCCTCCCTCCCTCAGCCTGTCCCTTGGCCTTGATTTGCCCTTGATGCTGCAGCAATGCTTCTCTTTCCCTCGCCCTAGACCAGCCTGAGGCCTTGGCCTTCCTGTGGACTCGGGGTCCTGACAGCTGCTGCCACTGAAGCCCTCAGTGGGGAGCAGAAGGCAGCTGCAGCCCCTCTGGTTCTGAGCACACATTGGCCCAGCAGGCCTCCGAGGGCAGCCCAGGTCTGGGGTGCGGGGGCAGGGGCCGGCCGGTTGGCATGGACACAGATGGGCAGCCTGCCCAGAGCAGAGGCCAGATGCCATCGAAATTGGATTAGGACCACATTGTGTGGCTCTGGCTAATCTGCCCCTCCTTTCCATGACCGCCGGTGGATGCCAGACAGGGGAAGGGCCAGGGTCCCGCCAGCGGGCCTACCACTGAGCCTGGCCTAAGACTCAGCTTCCCTGGCTTCTGGAATCCTCTTGGATCAGTAGAAAGGCCAAGCCCATTGTCGTACTTACTGCCAGGTGAACACAAAGTCCCCTCCCCCAACACACCATGCACTTCCTCGGCCTCCCTGCCCTCCCCAAAGCACCACTCTGCTGGCACCCTCAAGTCTGTCCACCTTGCCAGGGGGTTGGTGTGAGGCCTGGGGGGCAGCTAAGCTGGCCCCTCCCACCAGCTCAGGCCACTGTGTCTGAGCAGGAGTCGGGGGCTCTGGGTGAGAACTCCAGGGCCGAGTCAGCAGGCACTCGAAGACCCCATGCTTGCTGTGGGGGCCAGAGTCACCCGCTCCTGGCATCCAGACCTCGAGGGCTCCCCGGGTCAGAGAGGGGAGGATGGTCCTCGCAGTGCTCATTCTTCGGGATGCAGACGAGGCCTGGCTGGCTCCCTCTGTTGGGGCCGAGCCACCCACCTGGGCACCTGCCCTTCTCCATGCCTGCCCTCCACAGGGACCGGGTGAGCTCCGGAGCTGCTGTGGCAGAATCGGGCAGGTTCCCAGGGGCCTTGACATTTTAAATATTTAACAAGGCCTGACAGGCAGGGGAAGGAGCTGCCAGCTGAAGCCCATCTGCTTCCTTTTATCTGGGAGAGGCCAGAGCCCTTGTGGCTAAGTGGCCCTCCATCCCAGCCTCCCCCACCCCAAATCCTGGGGGGGGGGTGGGCAAGGAGGAGGGAAGGAGAGAGATCCTCTGGCCCCGAGCCAAGCCATCTGCCCCAGTGACATGCCATACCAGGCTGAGTCCCTTTAGAGCACAAAGTAAGAGAGATTCAGACAGCCCCCAAGTTCCTGACCTGGCCGGGTGGGCACCCTCTCACCCGGCCCTCAGGCCCACCTCCTCCCGAGTGGGCCGTCTCCACGGCCTGCTCCAGCCCATGCACCACCAGCAGACAGACGGGGCCAGGGAACAGGAGACTAGGGCAACAGCCAGGGCCCTGAGTGGATTTAGGTGTGACGGCTGAGACAGGAGCTGATATCAATCAGCGCTGGCCGGGAACAGGCCTGGCACTGGGCTGGGACAGCCCTAGCAACCCTGCCAGGGAGGGGCCGGCTGGGCCAGAAAATGCTCTGGCTCCTGGAATCTGGGGCCAAGCCTGGCTCCTGGTGGTCCCGGCATCCCAGCAGCCCCAGGAGGCGGGACCAGGGAAGGCTGGTGCAGGCCAGGGCAGAAGTTTGCCTCCAGAGCAGGGGAAAAATGCTACAGGGCAGAGGCGGAGACCCAAGATGGCAGTGAGGCCTCCACCCCTAGAACCTCCTTGAGGACATGTCCCAGGCTCCCTAGAGGCTCCTGCAGCAGATCTCAAATCTACACTGCCTCAGGCTTGTGCCTCTTTGGGACAGCCTGCGGCCAGTGCCACCTCCACTGGGCACTCTGGGTGCCCCCTCCCAGGCCTCCCATCCCCGGGCCGTCCCCTCCGTTCCCAAGGAGAGGCCCCTGCGATGCAAGCCCTCAGAAGGCCTGCACCCTGTACCCCTTCTTCCTTTTCCCATCCCCCTTAACTGGACACAGGGCTGAGCACACAGGGACCCTGGCACACGCAGACAGGGGCCGTGCCTTCCTCCTCCATCCACGGGAGGGCTGCCCCACCCGATTTGTCGGAAGAACTTCTGGGCTATTGGTTTGAGGCCATCCCACCTGCAGGGGCTGTCTCCTTCCTTCCCCTTCTCTGTTGCTGGGTTTCTATTTAATACAAAGAGGAGACGAGACTGGGGAGCTGCTGATTATGGAGGTGTGGGTGCAGGGGTCAGGCCACAGCTCCTTGAGGACTCCAGGTTGCCCAGAGGGCGACCTCCTCACTCCACGCAGCGCGTCTCCCACTCAGGGGGCACTGGCTGCCCGGGGAGGGCACTGTCAGGGTCAGGAGTGCCCCCAGGAAGCTGCTGCAGTAGCAAGTAGTCCTTGCCGGGCCTGCCCTGGGGGTAGGGCCGTCTTCAGGAGTCCCTGGAAGGTCAGGTGGTGCATGGCCTGGAGTCCCCGGTGGGCAGCTCGGGCTGGCAGACTTACCCTCTGTGGGCGAGGTCTTCAGCCTCCTGCAGAGCCCGCTGACATCCCCATAGGCTTCCTGGACCTTCTGCAGCGCCTCGGCCCCTCGGAGCTCCATGAGGGAGCGCAGCTCAGCCAGTGTGCACCCAAAGCCGCCTGCATGGGGCGCTTCCCGTTGCTGCTGGGGCTTGGGGTGGAACTCAATGGAACTGTTGGCCATGTCGCCCATCCTGCCTGTTGCACTGGGAGGAGAGGGCGCTGGGCCACCTCCCAGGCGCGGCCTCAGCTAGGGGCAGGTGGCTACCTGAGGTCCCAGTGCCGGGGTGAGGCGTGGCAGAGGCGACGGGGAAGAAGCTAAGCACAGATACCTGGGGAAAAGGAGGCAAGAAGAAGCCAGGGGAGCAGTTGAGATAAGACTGAACTCGCCTCTTCTAGAATATTCTCTGCAAATCTGTACTTAGTCTGAGCCATGACTGACTGAGAGCAAAATTCACCTCCCAGGCTGGGCCAGTGGCCCTCACCTGCTGCCAGGCCCCACCCTAGTCCTGCCCCCGTGAGCACCCAGGCCGGGAGGGCTCGCCTAGGTGAGGAAGGAGGAAGCATCCATGCCTCCCTGCCAGCACAGTCCAACTGGGATGTGAAGGCTCTGACTGCCCCCCAGGTCCGTTTGGGAACCCACACTGAAGCAGGGGCAACTTGTTAGGATGGATTAGTGGCCGGTCTCGCCCTGGCACGGGTGAGTGATCTGCGCCACTCTTCTCCCAGGCGGGCCCCACCTCGAGCTTCTCGCTCATCTGCTCCGTTGCCCTCCCCGCTCTTGCCTGGTTCAGACTCGCCCTGTGCGGCGGGCATGCTATCAGTCCCCAGCAGCAGTGCTGGCAATCTTCTGGCGCCACCTCTGCAGCTCACGGTTTCAGGCGCAGGGCTGCGTGGGGGTCCAGGGAGCAGGCCCACCCATGGATAGGGCCAGCTGGGCGCCAGGTCAAGGCTTGGCGCACAGGGTGTCTCTGCTTCCCTGAGGGTACCTGGGGGGCCAGGGCAAGGAAAGGAGGAGGCCCAGAAGGAGGGAGAGAGGAGGGAGGGAGGGAGAGGGAGGGAGAAGGGAGAGAAGGCAGAGGGAGAGAAGGGGGAGGGAGAGAGGGAGGGAGAAGGGAGAGAAGGCAGAGGGAGAGAAGGGGGAGGGAGAGAGGGAAGGGGGAAGGAGGGGGAAGGAAGAGAGGGGAGAGGGAGAAGTAGGGAAGAAGGGGGAGAGAAGGAAGGAGGGGGAGAGAGAGGGGAGAGGAAAGAGAGGGAGGGTGAAGAAGAGAGGAGGAGGGGGAAGGGGGAAGGAGAGGGGGAGAAGGGAAAGAGAAGGGGGAAAAGAGGGAGGGGGAGGGGGAGAGAGGGGGAAGGAAGAGGGGGGGAGAGAGGGAAGGAGGGTGGAAGAAGAGAGGGAAGGGGGAAGGAGGGGAGAAAGGGAGTGGAAGAGGAGGGGTGGAGGAGAAAGTGGAAAGCAGCTACAAGTCACTGGCAACTTCTCCATCGCCCTGCCCCATAGCACGGTGCCACCCATTCCCCTCCACACCCTCCTGCCCTGCAGGTGACAAAGGAGCCAGGGGCCCCCCACACTGAGAGCAGCCAGCCACACCACCTTACCCCTCCGCAGAAAATCATGGAGTTGTTATTCCTCTCGCTGTCCCCACATCCTGCTGCCACTGCCCCCACCTGCCCAAGCAACCTCCACGTGGTCCGGCGGCGCAGACCATGCGGCCTGCTGGGCCTCCCTGTCCCGGGTCCCGAGTTTCTCCTGTGCCTGAGTGGAAACATCCCTCAAGGCTATGCACTTAACTCCCAGGACTGAACTAGTCTCAGTGCACGTAGCCTTGGCCTTCACACCAGCAAAGGGGCCTCCCAGCAACATGGCTCAGTTGGGCCTGATCCTTCACCTTCGGGGAGGCTCCTGGCTCAGAAGAATCCTCTTGGAAGCAGAACTCGGCCACTAATCCAGGCTTCTGATCTAAAAGTGCCCATGGAAACACAATAGCCCAGAGCCCCGTGGCCTCTGCTCTCAGGAGAGCCCCTGCTTCCCACTCCCAGCCCAGCACCACAGCCCTCAGGGGATGAAACCAGGGTTTCTGGGAAACAAGGGTCATTCCCCACCCCCACAGCCCTGAGGGGGCTCGGAATCTGGTGGGGGACTCAGTTCCTCTAGACGCTGGCCCCACACTGTCAAGAAAAAGTGCATATACTTAGAAAGTCCCTGCTCGCCAGGTCTGGGAGGCAGAGAGGCGCCTCAGAAAAGGCCACCCAAAGTGATCCACATTGTACAAGTTTGGGCACCTAAGTGTTAACTCTCTAGACACTTTCCACGTGGAGCAGGCTTCATTGCAAGAAGACGTGGGAACAAGATGGCAGACCTGCAAACACGCTATCCTCTCCCACCCCCACACATCTCCCCACCGCCCACGCTTCCAGAGCATTTACTACATCCGCACTGGGGACAGAGGGTGGACAGGACAGGACAGAACCAATTGCTGCGCTCTCAGGCCTCGCTGGTGAGAAAGCGATGCGGGCATGGTTTCAGTTGGGAGTGGGGGTCAGGGAAGCCCTCTCGGAAGAGCCCGTTGAGAAGTGGCCGGAACAAGGCGGAGGAGTGAGCCATTCTTCTGGAGGGGAGAGTGTTCTGATACCAGGCAGAAGGCAGGTAACAGGTAACGGACAGGCGGGTGGGCCAGAAGCCGGGAGATGACAGACGAGCTGCCCTCCTTGTGCTGCCTGATGGTGTGAACTCTGAGCTCAGGGAGGGCGGCAGCAGAGCACCCAGGACTTGAAGGAAGCCAAGCTTTCCCAGTGCGTGAGGCAGGGCGGGCTCCTTCTGGGGTGCTGTGTGAACGTACCCCACCCACCCAGGTGACTGTGGCAGAAATCATTCTCCCATTTGCCAGCACAGGAAACCGAGGCTTGGCCAGGCGAAGTGGCAGAGCAACGAGGAGACCCAGGTCTCCCGCCTCTGCCCACAAGCCTTGGTGAGCCATTTCAGGAACCGCTGGAGGCAGTGATGGCAGCTTTTGACTGTCACCCGCACTCATCTGTCCCCTCCACCCTATGCCTTCATCCTTCCCAGGTTCTTTCCCCCCTTTGCTTAGGATAGGGCTCCTGCCGGGACCCCTTCTCTGCTCCCATCTCTGACCCTGAGCTCTGTGCTCTGGGCCTCTTCATTCCCAGGAACTTAGTGAAACTGGCAGGATTGGGTTCTGGATCCCCAGCACCCTGGTCTGTTGGCTGCTGGAGGAGAGGATGGGGCTCGTCTGTGTAGACACCAGCTCCGGCCAGCCTCGGGCCCACCAACAGGCACAAACCCCCATTGTGAGTTGGCTTCCTGGCCTTGGGCTGTCTTCTAGGCCCCAGGTAGGCAGGGCTGCTGAGAAAGGACCACCCGACGGGCTGTGTGTGTGGTGGGGGACACATCCAGCAGAAACGTGACTCAACTGTCCCTGAGCACAGTTCCCAGGCCACACCAGCCCTGGCAGGAGGCCCCTTCCCAGGCTGAGGGGAGTGGCCGGCACTCACCCCAGGCTCTGATGCCCTTGGTGGGCTGGCCACCGGCCTGCATTCTGAGACCTTATGCCAGCTATGTGCCTGCATGGCCCCCACTGAGCCGCCTAGGGACTCCACAGGGTTTCTTTCTAAAAGGGAAGCCAGATGAACAATTTTGGTCCTTTGGAATCCTTTTCTCTTTTCTGCCTCTACACCCACTTGGTGAAGACTTGGGTTTGGAAGGTGCTCAGCCCCACCCACAAGGCATGGGTGGGCTCCAAGGAGCCACAGAGGGAATGGCCCGTAATTGGGTGGGCTCTTGGGCTGGTTCTGGGAGTCAGCGGCTCATCCTGGTTGAGGTCATACCCTCACGCACCAGCACGCCCTGCATGGCCCGACGGAAATGCCCATTCCTTGGAGCAAGGGCACCCTGCAAGCCAGTGGCAGAGCCTCCCCACCCCACCAGGGCTCACCGAAGATCAGCTCCATCCTCCCCCTCCCGCTCCCTTCCCCTGCCCCCCAGTGTGGCCCTGCCCTCCATTAAACAATAGTCGTGGCCCAGACAGAGCCATGCCAGGTCCTTGAGCTGCTCCTAACTGGTGTGCTGTCATCGGTGTGGCCGACAGGGCCCTTGGTGACTCATGGTAAGGAGGTGGGGCAGGGAGGCGAGGCCTGGCTTTCTGCTGGGCCACAAAGCACCCCTGCCCCTTGCCACAGCCCCTTGGCTGGCCCTGCTGGCCCTCTGTGCCTCACACCCCTTGGTGCCCTGCCTGCAGCTGTGGCTCGCTCCCTCTCCCTCATCCCCCACCAAGTAGGCCCCACATTCTGTCTACCACCTCATAGGTCTCCCTCCAGCCTCATGGCTTGTCTCCATCCTGCTCTGGGTCACCACCTTCCCTGGTTCAAGGGCTGGCCCTCTTTCTCTCTCCAAGCTGCACTGGCCTACAGAAAGCCACGTCCCCTGTTTCAATCCCCAGCCCCGCATCAAGCCAAAGGCCGCATTCCTTTGGTTGGAAGCCAAAGGACCTTCCAGCTCCTCTCCTGCCCTGGCCCTTTCAGCCGGGCCACGCACTGGTCCACCCATGGCACCACTTGCCCTGCCCTGCACACCCTTCTGTCTCCTCTCCAACTGATGACCTCTGACGAAGTCAAGTGGCAATTCAAGTGGAACGTTCTCCACAAAGTCCCTGCTAAACTTGATTGCTGCTGAGTGTGGAGCCCCACGGCCATTCCTACCCACTCCGCTTGCCGTTGCAATGAGCTGTGAGGGCATCTTTCCTACTCCTGGGGTTGTAAGCTCTTTGAGACACGTGGTTATTGAGTCGCCGGAAGTCCACTGTGCGGTCAGCCCTCGGTGGGGACACGGGCCTGGAGGAGTGAGTGAGTGGGGGCCTAGCCAGACAAGGAGGAGCGGGAGCCTTGGGGGGTGGGATCACCATCACGGAGAGCATGAGGTGGGGCGCAGGGATGACAGGCAGGAATGCCCACAACCCCCAGCAGGCCACTGTCAGCATCCTGGGGGCTCTGCCCCTGCTCCGGGGGCCCCTCAGGTCGAAGACTGTGCCTGTGCTAACCGTCCTCACCTTCATGAACTCCACAGGCCATAGAGCAGACAGGAGCCATCAATAAAATCATGGTCTATCTTGAGGGACTGTTGGCCCCTGTAGAGACCAAACGGCACGGACTCTCGTCTGCCTGGGTTCTCTACGAGCCTGGGCCATGGCCTCCCTCAGTCTGAAAAGGACAGCAGCCATCCCTGAAATGGCCCATAACAGAAGTGAGCGGGCCTATGGGTTCTGCAGGCCTGACAGAGACTTTCCGGCCTGGGCTGGCTGCCTCGAATGGTCTGCAGGCACCCACAGGGCAGGGGACGTAGCATTTCTGTACTCTTTCATCTTTCAGGCCATAATTGGCTTAACTGAATTGAAAACCCCCACAGAGAAGGACTTGGACCTTCTGGCATTGGTTCCGTCCCAGTACAAATTGGCCAGCACGAGGAGGGGGCCAGAGCAGAGCCCTGTGATGCGTTCCCTGGTCCACCTCACCCTTGCTCCGTGACTCTCAACAGGCTGTTTACTCAGGGGTTGCCACAGAGCTGCAGGAGATCCCCCTAAGTTCAGGCCTTCTGGACCCTTCCCTCCAGTCGGGCCTAGACACCCTGACGCCGCTGCCCCAGGCCCAGGGACTCATGTCCACCTAGCCAGAAACCCAGGAGTCCTCCTCCCCCTGCATGGGCCCTCCCTCGTCACCTCTAGTCGGACTTTGGCAGCTCTCTCAGCACTTCTGATTTAGTCTGCCCAGATCCCCCACTTTGCCTCCTTGACCTCCTCCCCCAAGGCCCTGGGCGGCCCACCACCCTCCAGAAGGCTAGGAGCTTTCTGAATGAGGTGGGGGCACCTCTGTTGCCAGGCTCCTCTCTTTCAGGGCCCCACTCCCAATGCCTCCCTCACTGCACCCTCACAAACACCCCGTGAGGGCGAGGAGACGTCTTTTCTCCATTTCACAGAGAGGGAAACTGAGGCTCAGGGAGGGCCAATGATCCCAGACCTTCTGGCCCTGCCTTCCATGTTCCTGAGGAGAGTCGTGACACCCCAAGCACCTCAGCCCCTTGTCTGCCAGGAGAGGGAAACTTTCTGCTTCCCCAGTGGGCCAGGTCCCACGCTCCGCCAACGGCCTGCTCAGTGCGGGGCCGCCCAGCCCCACCTTTACAGAAGGGACAAGAGATGGAGGATGAAATCCCACTGCCGCGCCCCCGGTCAGAGGTCGCAATGCGTTAGAATTCACCCCATTCTCAACTGTGCAAACACTGTCCCTCTGCAGCCACTAGCCACCACCAGTCTGCAGTTGCTGGGGGCCCACAGGCATCTGTTTCCACGCTGATGATGGGGCGTTTGCTGCCCGGCACCGCTGCCTCCCCAGGGTGCACAGAGCCCACCTGGCAGCACCAGCTGGAAGCCAGGAAGTCCTAGCTCCCCGTGGCGCTCCCAAGTCACTGGGCCCTCAGCCCTCCTGTCAGTAAACTGGTGACAAGAACATTCCCCCGTGTGAGTCGAATGGGCCAATGCCTGAGGGAAAGGGCTGGGTCCTGCTGCCCGGGGGCTTCCACAGGCCCAGGATGCCACACTGTGTGGCAAGAAGGAAGCAGAGCCCAGTATGGGCCGAGTTCCGAGTCCCGTCTGAGGTGGAGTCAGAGGGCAAGAGACGCAGGCCCGAGGGCCCACCCTGCACGTGCCCTCCAGCGCTGCCCTCCTTGAGCACACCACCCACCAGCATCTCCCACCAGACCCACCGAGCAGGGGCTCGCCTTCCAGAAGGACCCAGGGCTCAGCAACATGACTCACTGTGGGGATTCTTTGAAACAACAGCCCCGTCTTCGCTCCACCTCTCGGCACCTGGAGCTTGGGCCAGGCCCCCCAGAAGTGAGAGAGGAAAGGCAGGAGGTCCCGTGGGCTCCGAGCACCTGCAGCAGCCGGCGGGTGCGAGCGGGCAGGGGGGCGGGTGCAGAGGCCCTCGGGACGCCGGTGCCCTGCCCTCTCCTGGGCCTGGTTTGATCCGGGCAGGTGAAGACGGTGGCCCTGGTGCCCCATTAACCCTTGACTTCCCACGCTGCCCCATCCCCCACCAGGCCTTCTCCCTCCTGCCCAGCCCCCGGCCCCTCCCTTCTGCTTGACGCACCTTGGCGACCACCGGGTAGGGGAAAGGAGGGCTCCAAGGACAGGCCTGCATTCAGCCAGGGAGGGAGGGAGGGAGCCCAGGGGAAGGAGCCGAGGCAGAGAACAGCCTCATTAATATTTCAGAGGCGCCGTCACTGCAGCTCCTGGGCCCTCACAGCTCCGCCACTTGTGCTAGTGGAGGGAGGAGGATGGGAAAAAAGAAGGAAATAAAACCGAGAAAACAGATTTAAAGGGACAGGCCCCCCCCCCCCCCCCCGTTCCTTCCTCCCCCTTGTTCCTGGTACAATCTGTGCACACGCCAAGTGGCTCTCGCAGGGAACAGCTTTGGGCAAAAACAATAACAGTAGAAAAGGGTCAACCATTGCCATGGCACCCTCTCCCAAACTCACGCATGCACCCACCCGCTCGCACCTCCACCCCTGCAGGGCTGCCTGCCCCTAGGGAGGCCCTGTAATGCTGCAACCAGGGCACCACGGCCACCTCAGGGACCCACTGGGGATTGCCAGCGAGGCCGAAGGATGCTTCCCATCCAGCGCCGGCCCAGACTCAAGGATCGTCGGTAGCCAGCAGAAAGACAGATGCACAGATTCCAGGCATTGGAAGTCCCCACTAATTAGAGTCCAGCCAAGGAGGATTCTGGAACCCAGAGAAACACAACAACTGTAGATTCCTGGAGGTGGCAGTGACGTGGATTTTACCAGATTCAGCCCCTGCCTTCGGGTGGGTGAACTTCTACAGTATCCCTCACTAACTGATGGCCCAGCGCTTTAGTCTACTCCAGAGTGGCAGATGCCAGACCTGGAGGGGCCGCCTCTCCAGCAGGGGACTGTAGAAATGCACAGCTCCAGCCGGAGCTTCACTGTCAGAGGGAGCTGACATCGCGACTCTGTAAAGGCCCCTAGGGGATCTGGAGGCCCAGCCAGGTTTGCTACCACACATTGGCCTGCCTTCAGAAGCTCCAGGGAGGGCCCAGAATGCTCCAGTTAAAATAGGTCCCAATAGAGAATATAAGATGGTGCAGCCGCTATGGAAAACGGTACAGTGGCTCCTCAAAAAGTAAACATACAATCACCATAGGATCCAGCAATCTCACATCTGGGGGTCTACCCAAAAGGATCAAAAGCAGGGTCTCTAAGAGATTTGCACACCCATGTTCACAGCAGCATGATTCACAGTAGCCAAAAGGTGGAAGCAACCCAACTGTCCATCAACGGGGAAACGGATGAACAAAATGTGGTCAATCCATGCAATGGAATATTATTCAGCCTTAAAAAGGAAGGACATTCTGACACGTGCTACTGCCTGGATGAACCCTGAAGACATGCTAAGTGGAAGAGGCCAGCCACGAAAGGACAGATACTGTATGATTCCACCTGTGTGAGGTCCCGAGAGCAGTCAACTTCAACTTCACAGAGACAGAAAGGAGGATGGCGGCTGCGGGGGGGCAGGGTTTCATGGGGACAGAGTTTCAGCTCAGGAAGATGAACAAGTTCTGGATGGTGGGGATGGCTGTGCAGCAATGTGAATGCACTTGATGCCCCTGAACCGTAATCTTAAAAGTGGTTAAAACAGAAGTTTTAGACTACGTATATTTTACCACAGTTAAAAAACCAAACAGGTCCCACCAGCCCTGTTGCTCTGTGTCCAGAGTAGCCTCCCCCGGGGCCCAGCCACACAGTGATCACACAGCCCCATCACCTTGACTGGTGACGGCCAACGATTCTGCCCATGTGGCTTTAACTTTCAGGAGCATCCCCTACCTGAAATGGAAACCTAAACAGACCCTTCCACACGTGCCCTGCCCCGACCCTTCAGCCTATCAAGTGGCAGAGAAGCCGACGAGCTGTGAGGCCGCGCTTGTGGCAGCCTCTGCCATTGCTCTTACCCTTCTACTTGGCAGAAGTGTGGGCACCGAGTGCCCCCTCTGTCGTTGCTGCTGATATGCATTTCCTCAGAGGCGACGACCCCACCCCATCCTCACAAGGGACCAGAAGGGATGGCCAGCACACTTGGGGAAGGCCCAGCAGGTTCTGTTTATACAATATGGCTTTAGGAGGCACTAACGGACCCCCAGGAGGCTGTGGCAGAGACTTGCTAGACACTCCCCGATTTCTAGTCTCCTCTTCCCACGTGGTATTTGGATTTTAGCTAGGCATCTTGTCATCCAGCTAACAACTATGTTCCCTCAACTTCAGTGCAGCTACACATGACCGTGTGACTATGTCCTGGGATTCCCACAAGAGGGACAGGGAGACGCCTTACTCTCGGATAGCACTAGGGAGAACGAAGGGATAGGGACAGCTTCAGAGCTGTGTCCTTAAAGGGAAGGAATGTGCTCTCCCCTGCCTCTTTCCTCTTTCCTGCCAGCTGGGATGCTGATGTGAAGACAGGAGTGGGAGCAGCTATCTTGCTCCATCTTGCACATGGAATCAGCATCTCGAGGACGGCAACACCACCAAAGGAGCTTGGAACCCTGATGGGCAAGCAACTGTCATACCAGCCCTTGGTTGCCTACCTAGGCTTTTACGTGTGAAAGAAATCAACTTCTCTCTTGTCGATGCCTCTGTTAAGCTGGGTCTCTGTTAAAGAGGTCAAGTCCATCTCCTAGGCAATTCCGGTGCACAGGGAGGAATGCACCCTCAGGCACCAGGTACAATGCCTGCCTTCCGTCTGTGTCCAAAACCAGCGCTGGCTCTGGGAAAGCCAGAGGCCTCCTCTAAGTCTCCATGAGCTACAAGCCCCCACACTTCCAGGGGCTCCCTGGGCTCCCTCTCACCTATGTCATTTGACATTGTCCTAGAAGTTCTTGCCAAAGCAGAAGACGACAGACCCATCAGAAGATTGAAGAGAGAGACAGAACGACCATCTGGCCAGAGGCAAGGCAGAGCTTTGGTGGAACTATGCGCTCCTTCTGGGCTACGAGCCTGTAAGGCTGGGAGAGTGACTGTCCCCACTTTATAGCTGAAACCACTGAGGCACAGAGAGGTTAAAGAGCTCACTCAAGCTCACACAGTGAACTCAGGTGGTCTGGCTCCAGAGAATTCTGCATTGTTCCTCTGCCAATTGACTGCCCAGGAAACCCCAGAAAAGCAATGAACACATGATTAAACCAACGAAAAGAGTTCAACAAAGTGACCAGACAGGAAAGCTGTCCCCATAACCCTCACGGTTTGGGAGTACTGGCATTGGAGCCAGGCCTGGCTGTGCGAGCTGGCACAAGTCAGTCAGCCTCTCTGGGTCTCCACTTTTGAATCTGGGAAATGGATCCTTGTTCCTCCTGGCTGGGTTAGTGTGAGCTCCGAGGACAGGGCACTACCACATACACATACCTAGGAAGGTCCCCTGGGGGTCCATTTCCCTGGAATGGGGAAAGGTTCATCAGATCTTCTCCAGGAAGATGAGTGACGAGAATGCTCCTTGTTGAGTCAGTCCGCCTGCCATGCCGGCCATCCCTCTGCCTGCCCTGAAGCCCTGAGCTCTCTCTGAGCCCATTTGGATCCCAGAATTCACAGGTGAGGACCAGCCTCCACCAGTGAGGCCAGAACATTCCCTTGGCCAAGGGCTGACCCCATGTACCTCAGATGTTATCCCATTTCTGGGGCCATCCTCAAGCCAGCTCGGGCCTTGCATTCTTCCTGGAGAGCGCTAGGCACTGTGCCCCAGGATGCTTCCTGAGGGAAGTCCACACTCCCACATGGGTAGCCCTCACAGCACAGAGTGCCCCTGGGTCCCAGAGGGAAGTTGGAAGCCGCTTTCTGGCTGGGGCCTTGAAGTGTCATTATGGGGGTCGTGACTCTACCCTGGGAGGGCCAGTCATTTGTTTCCTGCCAGAGAAGCCAAGACTGGAGAAGGAAAGTGCAAGAGAGCAGGAGAGGGAGAAGCCGATGGGCAGGAAGCATAATGACACTAATTATCCAATTACAGCGAGCCGCGTGCCCAGAGAGCTGCATTGCAGCATGGAGCCTGAGCCAGCGCGCCACCCCCCCCCCCGCCCCCCCGCGCTCGTGGTCTGCCTGGCTCTGGCCCATGCCTCTTCTGCTTCATCCCCAGAGCAGGTGGCAGGCAGTGAGGTCTTGGCCTGCCCTGCAGAGCGTGGCCTGACCTGTGGTCTCAGGAGTGGCGGGGGGAACGCGGAAACACCACGGCAAAGGGGCAGAGAACACCTATGTGGAGTCTGGGAGGTAGCGGGCTCCTGTCCTCTGGGCCTTCATAGTCAGAGAACACATGGGCAATCCTCCCCCGAGTCTCCCCAGCTCTGTCCAGGGCACCACGCTGCCCACCCCTGCCGGCTTCCCATCCCTGGAGCCAGCTCCAAGCCACCGGAAGCAGCCAAGGCCTAAACAGGTAATTGAGGAAATTACAGACAGCTGGAGGCCATGGGACACTACAGGCCCAGGGTTGACTAAACCAGGAGACTGCCAGGACATACATGTGTCCTCCTGGGGACAGGCTCCATAAGGGCTCTATCGTGGGTCCTGGTGGGGAGAGGATCTGGTTTCTGAAAACAGGCTGAAACAGGCTTGGGGGGACTCATCAGGTTAAGGTCAGGGGCTAGGGGCACTGCCAGGAAGGGAGAGGCAGTAAAAGAGCCCAGAAGGCTGGGCCCCATGGCGAGGTGGGGGCTAGCTTGGGCTCTACCAGCGGGGCTCTGATCGCTGGCAAAGTCAGCCTCCTTGTGTCCCTCGTAGACCCCAGCTTGGCTCAAGGTTAGAGCCAGGTCCAGTAACCGGGCTGACTCCTCCACAGAGCCAACTCGACGTGGAGAAGGAGCTGACAAGGACCGTCACCAGAGAAGGACCCTAGACACAGGCCACTCTGAGCACCCAGAAAAGACCCAGGCCTTGGGCATTCCTTTGGGAGGGGAGAACAGCAAGGTGCTGGGTGGAGCAGAGAAGACCTGTTCAGAGGATGCCTCAGAAGCTGCAGTCCAGGAAGGGGCATCTACAAGGCTTCCATGCTCTTCTTCGGCATCCTTACTAACTCCAACTGGCAGCGACAGCAGGACCTGAAGGTCACCAAGGGCCTGGCTGCCGTCTGAATCACACGGACCGAGCCCTGATGGGTCCTGAAAGGCTATTTTTGATGGCAGACTCAGGGACACAAATTCAGAAGCATTTCCAGTAAAGTCCTGAGAGGACACCACAAAGCTCCTGCAGGCCCAGCGGGTGCTTGGAGGCAGTGAGGCATCATGCAGAGGCAGGAGGGCCCCTCTCACGTGAGGCCACCTCGACGACGACAACAACATGGGGTCTGAGTCTCCCCCTTAGAATGTCCCACGCCACGGCCCAGCGGCCGAGGAGCCCAGGGCCACGGTAGGGAGGGAGCAGATGGGGTTGGGGGGCGCCCAGGATGGGCCTGCATCCCTCCCTCCTGCCCTGCTCCAGGTGCTGGGCCACGGCAGGTGGGGGTGTCCCTCTGACAGCAGGCCGCCTGCTGCCGGGGCAGTGCTCAGGGACCGCCTGGCCCTGGACCACGCACATCCCTCCCAGGCCCATGTTCAAACCAAGACAGGACATTCAGCTCCGAGTTCTTCCAGGAGGAATGGAGCAGAGGTCCGTAGGAGGGTAGGTATCAGGGAAGGTCCCCTGGGCCTGGTGAGGCAGGGCCCAAATGCGGCTCAGGAAGCGGGGGCCCGGGCTGTTTCCTATGCTGTGCACTGAGGCCAGACTGGTCCACTCTGCAGAAGGGCCCTCCCTGTGCAGTCATGTCCTATGCCACCATCATGGCCTGAGCCATTGATTGTGGGGACGGACAGTGGTTCTGCAGAGAGGCCGCCGCTACACAGGCCTCAACCCCGGTCCAGGGTTTGCATCCACACGCCAGCATGCAGGGACTCCGAGTGTCAGGATAGCCCAGGGACTGACGACGTTCCCAAGCCAGTCGGGAAAAGTGACCACGGTAGCTCCTTTGAATCTGCCTTCATTCGGGGTAGGCTGGAGACGTGACTCCCAAAGGAAAACAGAAAGACCAAAGCCCCGTGCTCAAGCCCACAGCAGCCGGAATGGAGCCGGCCAGCGGTGGCGCCCCATCTCCCCGTCCCTTCCTCAGTTGCCAGCTTTGTTTTTCGGTTTCTTAATCAGGAGGGTCTGGTGTTCCCTCCTCAGCTGAGGGCCTTCGCTTCTGCTCACGCTCTCCTGCCCACACCTGCATCCCCCTGTGTGCCTCCGGTAGGAAACCTCGCAGGGTCTGCGGAGAGCAAGACCCCTGAGTCCTGGGGAGGCACCTGCTGCTCCGAACTCTAAAGAGGTCCAGAGACTGCCTGGCCGAAAGCTTGATTTGGGGGAAGGTGGGAAGCGGGCCTGACAAACGGTTCTAACGTTCAGCGGACGGACAAAGAGGCAAGCGAGAAGAGCAAAGGAGTTCTGTTTCGCTTTAAGATTACTGAGGTGGGACCCCCAGGCCACGGAGCAAAAGATACAAGGTGCAAGAAAGAAGCGCACGTTGCCGGCAGAGGAGCCCACCGGCGGGTCCTGGGACGGGACAGTCAGCCTAGAACAGGATTACTCCACATCACACATTAGCCAGGGGACAAATGATTCCATAAAAGAAATGGGGGCACTGGGTTAGCACTCGGGAAAACGATGTCCCTTAGAGCCTCACCTCATACTATTCCCCAAGACAGATCTCCTTCGGATTAAATAAGGTTCGGCAAGCTATGGCCTGAGGGCCAATCTGGCAGCTAAGTGTTTTTGTGAATAAACTTTTACTGGCACGCAGCCACGCCCGTTCACCTCTGTGGTGTCTGCGTTCATGCTCTGATGCGGAGTCGAACAGTCCGGACAGAGACCATGTGGCTCGAAAAGTGGAAAATATTTACTATCTGACCTTTGCAGAAAAAGTTTGCACACCCCTGGATTAACGAGTTAAACATCTTAAAAATGCATAGACACACACACACATACGGCAAATCCAGAAATGGATAGTTCTCAGATTTCTGTAAGAGATTTTGTAAGCAATAGAAGAAACCACAAAAAACAGTGAGATAGAAAGTGCTTACCTTTGGCATGAAAATATTAAAAGGCAAAAAACAAAGAGGTTTTAAAATTATTTGCAACAGTATGCTAAATTGTCACTATGTTTCATGCATAAAGTTTATTCAGACCCACAGGAGAAACACCGGGACCTCGGTAAATACCAGGGAGGAAGAGAAAAAAAATCCCTAAAAGAAGAGCCACAATCGTCAGCACGCAGACAATCGTGCACCCTCACGGATGTTCGAGAGATGGAGACTGAAGCCACACTTCGGCAGGTCGTTGGATTGGAATACCTAACGCTGGTGGGCTGCGGGAAGCATGCCCTTTAGACACACAGAAAAGCCCTTTGGGGGAAGAATTTGGCAGAAAGTGCTCCTGTCTGGGCAGTCTCTCCTCAGGACGGGACGAGCATCACCCACCACGGCGCTCAGCAGAGCCTCATATATGACAGCAAGACAAATCTGCTGGTCTGGATCTCCACAAAGAGCCAAATAATTAAGTGAATTGCAATCTCTTGGGAGAATATTACGCAGCCATTAAAAATCGTAATTCCAGCCCGGAGGGCCACCCTGATACATCCAGGGTGCTTGATAAAGAGCTGTCGGACGAGCCAATGACCCTTTGTAGTTCCTTCTTTGCACCGTTCAAGTTCTTTCTTTATTTTTGCAATAAGTACTGTGTGCTTTCACAATCTTACAAAAATTAAACTATATCCATTTTGGAAAAAAATTCATTTAGGAAGGGATTATATTAATAAAGGAGATGCTTATGTGAAGTAACCAATAGATTACACAATTGTGCCACCGGTACAATGACAGTAATGTGAAAATAGCCCACGCAAAGGGATGAAGCGGAAACTGGTCCTACCGAGTGGAAACACTGGCTGCATTCAGTGACGGGACGGAGGGTCCTGTGTCTTCTACTGCTCTGTGTCTTATGCATTTTCTATAAAGATCACGCGTGTTAAGAGCATTATTTTTAAGTGGAAAAAGAAACATGTTTTTAAAAACCCAAGAGCCTCGGCCCTCTGTGCAGAGCTGCTGGGGCCCCTCCAGCATGCCCAGGGGAGTGAGCCTGAGCACACGGCGGGGCCTCATCAGGGAGCAGGCCAGGGCCGGGTTTGCCCCAGGCTGGCATGCCAGGGCCGCAGGAGTCGGCATGTGGCCAGGCCAGGCCCGGCATCCCCACTGCGTGGCAGGCTGCTCCCAGAGTGAGGCGCTCTCCTGCCTCCCTCGCCCACATTTGTGGGAGCATCTGGGCCAGGCCTTGGCGAGTGTGGCAAAGGCCCTTAGACTCTCCAACGGGAGGACAGGCTGCCCTGAGGCATCCACACCCGCCTGACCCATTCCCTTTCAAGCAGCCATGGCAGAGCACAGGAACAGCCTCAGGGTCTGTGTGAGGATTTGGGTCTGCATTGGCTCTAAAGCGGTGCCGTGTGACAGAACCTTCTGGACTGATAGAAATGTTCTCTGTTTGCACCGTCTGATATAGCAGCCACCAGCCACGTGTGGCTACTGAGCACTTGAAATGTGGCTAGTGCGACTGAGAGACTGAATTTTGAATTTTACTTCATTTTAATTAAATTGCCGCTTGTGGCTAATGGCTACTGCATTGGACCGCACAGCTCTAGAAAGTGCCTCAAGATTGTGGCTGCAGGAAAGAACTTCCCATTTGAATAAAAGAGTTCTTTTACTGAGGGACCCACTACAGAACATCGAAGCAGGCTCAGGACCCCTCTGAATAAGGTGCTCCCCAAGGACACGGACCACAGCACCCCGTTCGCACAGCTCTGCTTTGGACCCACGTCTCCGGAAACCTCTTGTGCTCTGAGTCCCTTGCCAGTCCTCGGAGGTCGGAGTCAGGAGAAACCTCCAGCCCTTTTCTCTCCCCTGGGCCTTTCCACCTGGCCCTGTGGCTCTGGTTTGGGTTCTGCCACCTACTCAGCCATGCGACCTTGGCCTCGTCCCCTGCCCAACCCTGGGCAGTCAGGACGCCTGGCCTTTGCTCCTCCATCTGAGATGCTCTTTCCCTCCGCGCTGGTGATGTGTGGGCTCAGCTCCTGCTCTCCAGGCGGCACTCCCAGGCCCGCTTCCAGCACCTCCCACCCAACAGAAGGTGCACAGGCAGGGGAGGGCTTTCCAGTCGGGCACCACTTGGCCTGGCTTCTGCCAGTGTAGCCAGGGTGGGGAAGACAGGAACAGTGAGGAGCTGGGCCCCCAGCTAAAGAAACGGCTTTCTGGGAAATGGTGGGGGTGGGGAGGAGACATCTGCACATTCCAGGTCTCTGCCTGCCATGCCCAGCAAAGTCACAGCCAGAGCCCAGCACCTGGGCTCATCTCAGAGATGGCACTGGTGAGGCTCCCAGGCAGCACACCCTCAATTAGATTTAAGTGTCTGCCATCAGTGCCACAGCCCAGGTCCCCATCTATCAGCTGCTATTTACACACACTGAGATCGTGCCTTCGTAGGGATGCCCTGGAGGGGCCATGCAGAAGACTTAAAGAGCAAATCGTTCCCCACCTGGCTTCACACTGATGTGAATCCACGGTTTGTCTATCTCTCTCAGTGGATAGATGGGGGCGCAGGCGGCTCAGGTTCTGAGCTGCAGGGTCTTCCAAAGAAGGCCCTCGACAATCGGCTCATATGCACAATACCCCATTCTGCTGAGTTTAGCACAGACTTCTAGAGTCTATGGAACTAGTGGTTACATGTGCAGACCAGACTCAGGAGCCTGAAGGCCTGCCTTCCAATCCTGGTTTTACCACCCACTGGCTGTGTGACCTTGGGCAGGTTGCCCTACCCCTCTGGGCCTCAGTCTACTCACCTGCAAAATGGGGATAGTAACAGCCCTTGCTTCATTTTATTATTGTTTCAATGAAGTGAGGGAATGTCTGTGAAGCACTGAGAACAGTGTCTGGCACAAGACGAGTGCCCTTATTATTATCACTGTCATTACTGACATTATGTGATGTGCTAGTAGCCTCTGATGGAGACAGCGGCCATTGGTGAGAAACACATGCTCTCAGTTTAAAATCGGAAGGGAGTGCAATGGGCACGGCCCATGTGTGTGCTGACAACTCACTCTGTCAGGTGGGAGGAGGAAGCTGGGCCTGGCTTTGCTGGCTTCAAGAGTCCCAATGGAAGCTCAGCTCTCAAAGCCCCCAGGGGCCCAGGGCACACTCATCTTGTCCACCAGGAAGGCAAGGGACCCCTCTGTGTAAGCCACGCTGTGAGAGGTGGCGGGGGCCACAGCTGACCCCAGCACCCTTCTACTGCCTCCCTGGCTGAGAGAAGGTGTCCTGGGACACAGAGCACTCACTGACTCACGGCCCCGGCCTCTCCCTGCTCACTTGCAAATGATTCAACCTCCGAAGCTGCAGCTCAGAATCCTGAAATGTCAGCAGAGTCTGCCGAGGCCCACCCCCACCCTCCCCAGACCTGGAGCAGAGAAGGGACTTGGCCAAGGACACAAAGACCATCAGGTCCGGAGCTGGCACCAAATCCGAGAGCCCCTGACCTAGGCCAGGACACCTTCCACAGGCCTTCCTTGCCCCTCCAGGGCCTGCTGCAGCGTCTCTGCCGCCTGGCATTGTAGCTCTCTCCGCAGAGCGCTCTTAGCCTCGGGGACTTCCTTCCCCAAAGGACTGGCTCTCCTTCTGGCTCTGTGCAAAGCCCCCCCCCACGCCCCCCCCGTTCCAGCCGCCTGCATTATCCACCCCCCCCCCCCCCCCACTTCTGTGCCAGAGCCGCCTGCCCCTTTGCTCAAACCACCTGGCAATGCTGGGCACGGACCAGGTTGATCTGATCAAGACTAGCTGTGTCCTTCGCCCTCCCTCTCCTCGAGGCCAGCAGCAGGGACAATCAATGCCCTGGAGTCCCTTCCGGCTGGCCAGCCCCTTCCGACTGGCTTGCTCTCCAGGGGCCAGCTATACCCTTGGATCCTCGGCCAAGGCCGGCAGGGGCTCTGGCAGTCCCCAGTCCTCCCTTCTGCAGGTCAGTTCAGGTGGGAGTTCCCACTGCGTGGGTCTGAATCCCAGCTCTCCTCTCACGAGCCACATGGCCTTGGTTTCATCAGCTGTGAAAGGGGTGATGACAGCAGCGGCTCACATATGGCGTTGATGGTGAGACTCAGCCGGAGGGTCCAGGAACTTGCTCAGAACCATGGCTGGATGTGGGAGGTGCTCCCCCTGCCAGGCCCATGGCAGTGTCCCCAGCCATCAGCCCATCCAGTCAATGCAGGTCCACGTCTCTTCCCCTCTTGGAACCTCAATTATCCCATTTGAAAATGGGGACAAAAATCCAGGCTTTGCCTCCCTCACTGGGTGATTCTGCAGATTCAGTGAGGTCAAGGTCATGAATGTACCATACAGAACCTGTGCCCACTCTGAGCCAGGCCTGTGCTGGGTACTCCAGCAGCCAGTGCCGATTGATAGCCAGTCCCTGCCTTAAGATGCCCACAGACTAGGTAGGGGCGACGGCAGGGGGAAGAGCACAGAGCTAGCGGGCAAATGAGGAAGATGCCCGCCAGGCTGGTGCCCAAGTCCTTGCAGGGAGCCAGAGGACACTGGGATGGCCAGGGTCAGGCTGGACTCCACCCTGTGACCAGCAGGGCCCCACTTTAGGTTGGAGGCCCAGTGACCTCATCTTTGAAATACCAAGTGGCCATACTCCTCGGCCCCAGCCCAGGGAGTGTCTGGCACCTGGTTGAGGGATGCTGGCCCTGCCCTGCCCCTTGAGGGAGTGTTTCCACACTCTCCCAACCCTCACCTGGCCTTCACCCCAGGCTCCCTGCAGTTTTGCCCTGCCCAGATGCCCTGCCCTACCCCCACCTGCCACCCCTCCTCAGCCGGCCCAGCCGCTGAGCCCTGCAGGGGCCAGCAGAAGAAAGGAGACCAGGTCCTAGAGAGAGAATTCGACTGTCCAAGGGGGAAACCCAGGGCTCCCCCATCTGGGAGATGCCACACCAGCTGCTCAAAATTCCAGAATCCTAAACCTGAGACAACTGAGGCCTGGACAGGAGAAGCCATCCGGCCAAGGTCACACAGGTGAGGAGGGGAGGACAGCTGTGCATGGAAGGATGGAGAAGGAGTTACCCAAGTGTGGCCGGGGTGGCTTGCCGTTGGCACTGCCTATGCGAGTGGGGGGTAGGCTGGGTGGCTGTGTGGGCGTGCGGGGGACAGTGTGAGAAGTGTGAGGGTTTCTCAGACAGTGTGTCGGGGGAGCATGACACAGTGTGAGGGCGCGGGGGGGGGGGGAGGGGGTGCCGTGATGCTCTGGGAAGGTGCGTTCGCGCAGCCCGGCTCTCCCTAGGCCGGGCGCTCCCAGCTGTGCCCGCCTGGGACCCTGCCCGCAGACCCCAGCAGCCTTTTTCCCCAGACACAGATGCGCGTGCGCGCGAGATGCGGGGCGCAGGGTGCGGGGTGCAGAGTGCGGGGCGCTGCCCGCCCGCCCAGGGCCCTGGGGTGACGCGCGGCCAGGGCGCCACAAGGACACGCAGGCCCGGCGTGGGGCGCAGGTGCTGCGGGCGGGGACCCGCGTCCCCCCACCTGCCGGCCGCACCACCTGCCCGGCCGCCCGCCCCGCCCGCCCCCGCCCGCGCGCCCGGGGCACCACTTACCCGGTCATGGGCACGGCCGCCGCCGCGGCCTCGGCTCCGGCGGGTGCTGTCACTGCGGGCGGGCGCCCGGCGGGCAACGATCCGCTCCAAGGACGGAAAGGCCCGGGCACAGGGCAGCCTGGCCGGCGGCGCCGGGCGCGACCCTCCGCGGCAGGCGAGGGCTGCGGCCGAGTGCTCCCCACGCTCCGCACTGGCGACGGCGGGCGACGCGGCGCGCTCGGCTCCAGCCGCAGCTCTGAGCGCGGAGGGAGGGAGGGGGAGGGGGAGAGGGAGGGAGGGAGGGAGCGAGGGGGGGGAGGGAGGAGGGAGGGAGGAGGGAGCCGGCGGGGGGGGGGGGGGGGGGGGGGGGGAGGGGGGGGGGCCCCGGGGGGCCGGGGGCCCCGCCGGGGGGGGGGGCCCTCTGGTCCCCCGGGGGGGCC
>NC_060276.1:2098732-2148699 GCF_021613505.1 Equus quagga
GGCGCAAGGCGCGGGGCCCTCGGGGCTCCGGAGCCACACGCGTGGTGCGCGCCCTTCTGTCCCCCAGGACGCACCGGGGTGTTTGCCCTTCCTGGCCTTGCAGTGCCCCCAGAGGGAGCTGACTGAGGAAGTGGGTGGGCGCTGGAAACTGGGGGCCCTGGCACGCGGGAGCACAGGGAAACAGCGACAAGACAAGCATGTGACTGGGGCACCAGGCTGGGCTTTCTCTCAGGACCCCTGCCCTCTGTCTCCCTGACAGTCCAGTGGGGTATGAAGCTGGTTGCTGATTTGTAGCGTGGGGTCCATAGGCCCCTGTAGCCTCCAAGAGGTTGGTGACCTTCCTGAAACTGTCCCCTGACTGTTGGAAGTACGACATCTAAACGCATTTTCGAGAGGGAAGTTGGAGCTTATGACAGATTCTCAAAGTCAGTGACCCCAAAAGGTTATGAGACAAACATGGTTTTACAGGACACAGAGAGAGAGTGCACACAGGTGGACATCTAGAAACAACCACACAGGGACACATACATCCCCTGACATGGATGGAGACAGACCACAGACAAACTCCAACGCAGAGGACCCATAACCACAAAGGCACATAGGCACCTCCGTGGACAGAAACCCAAGCGTGTGCCCATGGACGCCCAGTGGCCAGGCGGGAGCTGGCTGGCCCACGCCATCCATCTTTAGAGCCCCAAGCATCTCAGCTTCAGGGACAGTGAATGCTTCTGAACCCAGATCAAGCCTCTTCCACCATCTGTGAGCAGCAAGCAGAAGTTAGAGAGGTGGGGGTGGTATAGGAAGGGGGCTGAGTGTGTAAGAAAGAGAAGTGATGGGTCCACGGTGAGCATCCCCATCCTGCACAGGCAGGGCTCAGAGCCCAAGAGTGTGGCAGGTAGAAGAGGCCTGGGCACAGCCACAAATTCTTTCTTCCTTGGACAAACAGGGTCCCAGGGCATCCTGGGTGCCAGGCCCACGGTGAGTGCTTGGGATGTAGCAGGGACGACAGAATGGGGAGCTGGCAGGCAGAGAGTGAACACGTGACCACGCAGTTGGGGTAAGGGCCCCGGGAGACCACTGAGCTGGGAGTGGGGCTGGGGGATGAAAGATGGTGCTGGGGGCTCAAGGAAGGCTTCTTTGAGGAGGCGCCACTGTGGTAGAGACCTAAAGGACACAAAGGCACTGCAGGTGGTCTTCCTCAGGCCAGGGGACTGTCACTTCCCCCCCATAGTGTGTCCTTCCTGCAGGAAGCAGCTGGTTCCATGGAAAGCCCTTGAGGTCTGGCACCTTTTAGTGTAGGCAGAAGTCACATGCACACTCACACATGCTGACACACACTCGTGCCTGCTCACACACACACGCTGATGCCTGCTCACACACATGCACACACGCTGACACACGCTCATGCCTGCTCACACACACATACATGCTGACACATGCTCATGTCTGCTCTCTCTCACACACACATGCTCATACCTGCTCACACACATGCTCACAGATGCTCACACATGCTCTCTCACACACACTCACACACATTCATGCCTGCTCACACACACACGCGCTGACACATGCTCATGTCTGCTCTCACACACACACATGCTCATACCTGCTCACACACATGCTCATACATGCTCACACACACTCACGCATGCTCATGCATGCTTATTAATGCTCACACACTCACGCAGAGTCACACTCACATAGCTCATACTTACACACACTACACACACTCACATCATCACTCACATATGTTCACGTGCTGACACATGCTCACACACTCACATGTACACACACTTATTCACAACACATGCTCACTCACAAAAGCTCACACTTGCTCACATACTCACTCATGCACACTTACACATGCTCAGTCACACTCACACACACCCACTCATGCACAGTTCACATTCTCTCACTCACACACACTCATGCAGCTCACTCATGCACACGCAATGCTCACTCAGGCACACTCATACACGCTCAGTTATTCATACACCATCACCCATTCACATCCAGGTATTCACACCTAGTCATGCTCATTCACACTGACACACAGTTATTTACATATATTCGCACTCACACTCACTCTCATCCACTGGGTTATGTTCACACAGTCACACTCTGTTACACTCACACATAACTCTCACACAGACTCACACAGTCGTTCACACACTCTCTCACACACACACACTCACACGTTCATTCCTACATGCTCACCCACTTGGGAGAACTTCACCTTGGCCCCAGAGCAGCGTGGAGCCCGGCCTGCCTGATCCTCTGCACCCAGCGAAGAAAGATAGGACCCTGATTCCCTGCCCACCTATTGTGAGCTCCATCAGTGCTGCCCCAGGGGGCCTCCTGTCATGGCTGCCTTGGGCTTGCTCTTCTTGCCACCCTATCTTCGGAGGGGCACCAGACCCTGGCTAGGAGAGGGGTGCTGCCAGCACACCCCCAGGCAATCGCATGAGGGAAAAGGAGCTCCAAGCAGAGGGAGCACCTCCCAAGAGCCCATGGCCTCCCCTCCCCCTCAGATTCAGGCCAGGCTCCCTTCTCGGCCTCCTGCAGTGTGGTGGGCTCCTTGGGGTCTGGCCCAATAGCACATCCTCCCAACCCGGGCCTGAGGCCCCTGGCTCCAGAGCCAGAGGAGGTAGGAGCAGGCTGCTGATCCAGTCTCCTCTGGTGGCCCTGGCAGGAACCTCCCTTGGCCAGGGGGACACCTCGGCTGATGGCAAACACCTCAGGTATCGCCAGAGTCTTAGCAGACATGTGTCAGCAGCTCTGGGAGGATGGGAGTGGGGAAGAAATGGATGCTGAGAGGGGAGAAGAGAGACCCACACGTGCAGACCTGGGAGTGGCTGAAGAGAAAAGAAGATTCCCTTGGGACTGTGTCGCTGACTTCCCTCAGACGCCAGGTGGCATACTGATTGCCCCTGGGGGCGCGTTCATTTTCCTGACGGCTGCTGTCCACACGGGGGCATTGGCACCAGCGTGTGAAGTTCATCCTGCTCCCAGACCTTGGAGCCAGTCGCCTTGGTTGGGTAGTTATATGCACCCCCTCTTCCTGTACTCGGCACAGGCCCCCTCTTGCTGAGGGTACCCCCGAATACAGAGGAGGAAGAAGCAAGTTGAAGGGAGAGAGTCCGAGGCAGGGATCACCCACTGATGCCGCTTCGCCTTGCCCCTGGTCTGGGGGCACTGTGCAGGGCTGGCCTTGGCAAGAGCCAGCCATACCACAGGCCTTTGTCATGAGGCCCACTGAGGCCAAAGTCAACTGGCCAAGGAACAAGGTGTGTGGCCTTCAGGAGGGATGAGAGGACAGAGTCACAGCCCTGCAGGGTGTCATGAAGGTCCTCAGTCCCTAGCAAATGGCAATCCTCAAGCAGCTAATGGGCCAGGAAAGGGAACGGCCTCTTTGTGGTCAGAGTCCCAAGAGGGAGGGCCCAGGCCTGGGAGTGAGGGAACGTGGGTGCCAGGCAACTTCTGCCAGTGTCACCGGTGGCCCTTGCTTATTAGCCAGCTCCTCTTGGCTTCTCCATCTGTATAGAGGTGGGTGGAGAAAGCTTCTCTAGAAAGTTCTTCCTTACATCGAACCCTGTCTTCTGCACTGGAAATGCTTAGGGAGCAGCCCCAGGGAGGCCCCTGACCTCCTTGCTTCTCTCCCATGTCCCTTTCCTTTTGTCCCATCCCTGGTCCCCACTGTGCCCTTGTCTCCGCCTGTCCTCAGGGGCCTCAGGCCTTGGTGATCGCCCCTTGCTCCTACATTGTCAATGGCTCCCTGTCAGCTGTCTCCTCCTGGGACTACCTCAAAGGCACTCTCGGCCTAAAACAAAGCCCAGAACAAGAGGTCTGCCCTCTGCACCATCCCGCTGGCCTTCGTGCGCACGCGCCCTTCCTCCCTAGTGGCCTGCCCTCTTCGGCCCTCCCTCCCCTCCCCCACTCCCTGAAGGCTTTCTTGCCCCCGGGCCCCTCCTCTCCACGGCCCCCGCAGCTGCTGCCCCTCCTCCCTTGTCCCATTTCCCTTCTGTCACTTTTCATATGGCTGTCACAGCTTCCTCTGGGGATAGCAATCTTCAGGCCAGCCTTGAGGTGGGGGCCCCTCTGGCTGGGACCCGGGCCCCCTCTCTTCTTCTTGAACCCACTCTTTCCCTGGCTGAGATCACAGCCACCTCCTGGCCTTGGGGGCCACCAGTGTGTCCAGGACTCCCAGGTCAGTGTTCACCTGCAGCCCTGTGATAGGCTGAAATGGCCCCAGAGAGATGCGCATGTCCTAACTCCCTGTCCGGACGGGGACTTTATTTGGAAATAGGGACTTTGCAGATGTGATGAAGTTAAGATCTTGAGATGAGGAAATCATCCTGGGTTATTCGGGCAGGCCCTAAATGCAGTGACAAGTGTCCTTGTAAGAGGGAGGCAGGAGATTTGACACACACGGACTCAGAGCAGGAGGTCATGTGAAGATGGAGACAGAGACTGGAGTGACACAGTCACAAGCCGAAGAGCGCCTGGAGCCACCAGAAGCTGAGAGAGGCAGCAAGGACTCTCCCCTAGAGTTTTTGGAGGGAGCACAGCCCTGTTGACATCTCGATTTTGGACTTGTGGCCTCCAGAACCGTGACAGAATCAGTCTCTGTTCAAAGTTACCCGCTTGTGGTCCTTTGTAACGGCAGCCCCAGGAAGCCCATATCAGTCCCAACCTGGCCCCTGAGAACAACAGCTCCTCCTGCCAGCCCGGCTCCAGCCTCTGGGGTCGGCTCAGCTCCCGGGCCCTCCGGCCCGGCCCTGCGACCCATGTGCAGCAGGCTGCAGCGGCTGGGTGCCACCGCAGCCATGGAGCCCCGCTCCCAGTGTGCAGAGTGAGGCAGCTTTGCCTCTTCTTGCAGTCCTTGCCCTCCCGGGACTGGAGCCCAGAGCCCACGGGGGCAGGGCCTGGATAGCATAAGGGGACCAGTGATGGATGAACACTGCACCCACAAGTTCTCAGAGCAGCCCTCCACCCGCTCCCTCAGGCCCTTCAGGGAGGGGGTGTCCCTCCAAGATGCCCTGCCCCCATCCCTGGCCATGGCCTGTGGACCTGGCTGGCTGCCCCTCCAACAAGCCCTGACTCGTCTAAACCCAAGCAGTGGATTCAGCTTAGACTCCAGCTGGGCTCCGCCACGTCCAGAAGGCACCTGACCCGCAATAAGCACGAGGAAAGGTCCCTCACCCTAGCCCCGAGTCACACAGAGTCCACCCTTGGCAGCCTCTCCTTTCACGGGACAGCCCTCCCCGAGAGGGCTGCTCCCATGACTCTCACTGCCCTGTGTGTGCGTGTGTGCATGTGTGTGCATGCGTGTGTGCCTGCCCCAGCTCGCCCTCTGGCTCAGCCCCTCCTCTGAACCGTACCTGCACACCCACAGCTCCTGGGGTGCTCCTGGCCCTCAAGTGGCATTCCTCACGGCCCCTTCCCCTTCCTCCATGGGCCTCAGGTCAAGGGGGTGCCACCCTCCACCCTGCCCGCTCCCTTCCTCTCACCCCACGTACAATCTGTCCCCAAATCCAGGAGATTCTATTCACCCCAAGATCAGGTTGGAACCTGCCCCCCCAGCCCATCCGTCTGCCCACACTCAGAGCAGGCCATCACAGCACTCTGCCGCTGTGCTGCCCGGGCTCTTCCTGAGCTCTAGGAGAAGGCCACCGTGCACGGCGTAAAGTGTGTGTGACAGTGTACGTGAGGGGCTGCTGGCCGGCCGGGATAACCTTGGTGTTGCGGTGAGGTTTTCTTTTAAGCTCCATATGTCTCAATCTTTGTATTATTATTATTATTGTCTGATATTTTGCAACACACTTCATAGCAGAGTGAGGCTAAGTAATTCATCTTTGACCCGCTGCTCTGGGTATGGAGCCCTCCCTTCCAACCACCACCCACAAGCCGTTTTGGGCTGTGGTTCTGTTCACCTCCTTGGTCTTGGCAGAGTGTGGGTCCTGCCTGCAGGGCGCTGTCCCCTACTGTGTGGGGTGACCCACGGGGCCTACAGGTTGCCTTCCCTGGCGCCTAGCCAGGGGGGGTCTCTTCTGTGCCTTTCAGCGTTATTACACTTGTCCCACTAGCTCGTCATGGCATCTGCATCCCCAAGTGAGAGGGAGGCAGAGAGGAATGGAATGGCAGGAAGGCTGGAAGGGAGGCAGGGCGAGAAAACAGAGATCTGCTGGGGGCTGTGTTGGCCCACACAGCACAGTCCAGTGCACCAGACCCGCCCACAGAGAAACGGCCTGAGGGCTCCATATCTCTGTCTCCGCCAGGCCCTGGTGCTGGCTCCCTCTCCTCCCGGCCAGCAAGGGGACTTGACTGAGGCCCTGACTCCTCGCCCCTGGCCGGTGCCCTTGCCCTGAGCCTGCCCAGCTCAGCAGAGATTGCCGGGCCGTGGAGCACATGGCCCAGAATAGTGCTGATGCCGATGGGTGAGATTCTATCACCAGGCCACCACGCTGGGCGGCACCTCCCATCCCCAAAAGGAGAAACCCGGGGACACCAGGCGTCCCAGTGCCAGGCCAGGCAGAAGGCCACGCGGCTGTGTGTATGGAGTCAGTACAAGGCGCCTCCGGGCTCCTTCTCTCCTGGGCTGGCCCTTCCGGAGGGCCCTGCCTGCCCTATTTTTGGTGGTGGCCCATGGCCACCCAGGGAAGCCCTGGCTCCAAGCACCTGAGGTGGAGGGCCCTTGTACGGGATGAAGGAAGAGCAGCCAGGCTCTGGCCCGTTGCCACCTCAGCCCGCTGGGCTTGCCATCCGAGTGGTGTTGCTCTGGGGACCATCCTCCCCATGCTGCCTTTTCCGGGGCAGACCTGTGTCCCCAGTGAGCAGGCTTCCGATGCCCTGGATCTTCTCTGGGGAGCTGGCGCCAGCATGCCGCACCCCAGGCTGGGCCCTGCTGGCACACAGGGTGCGGGCTGGCCGGCACAGGTGGGCGCACATTGCGCACTGCCCTGTCCCCAGGAGGCCCAGCCGGCCCAGGAGTGCGCCCCCTGGTGCTGAGAAGGGTGCGGCACACAGCTTTGACCACAGCTGGAATCCATCATTGTTCTGAGCTTCCAGAACCCATCAAGACAGGTGGGCAGGGCCCCTGAGGAGTTCTTGGCCCCCCTCTGGAGGGGTGGTCTAGCCTTGTGCTCTGTAGCCGGCAGGTGCTCGGCAAATGCTCCACTCTGGGAGGGCAGACGCTCCCTTGCCTGGGCCTGTTTCAGCCCAGTCTAAGGACAGTTGGAGCAACAGAAGTGCCTAGAAGGGAGGGGAAGCAGCCAGCCAGGAGCCTTCCACCTGGTAGCCTAGGCCTCCTTGTCCAGCCCCGCACCCTCGCCTGGGGCCAGGGAAAGCAGCAGAGAGGAAGGCCAAGGGTCAGAGTGGCTCCCCTTTCTGCTTGGTCCCCAGTGCCACCCTGAGCACAGCGGCACACCGAGCCATATTGCACAGTGTTTCTTTAATTGAAAGACAACAACCGACCTCAGAAGCAGCCCCTCCTCAAGCTGGGTGTGATTGCTCAAAACTCCCGCCACTCTAGGGGCTGGAAGGTGAGACCTAGCCATTTTTGGGGGGAAGGAGACAATGAAAAGTATGCTGGGAACTCCGGTGGAATGGCGGGCCCCTCCCGGGGGCAGACCCCCAGGGTCTGACCAGGCCTGTGCTCCCCGCTTGCCTGTGGAGCGCATGCGGGATGCAGCGCCTTCACTCACCAGCCTCTACCAGGACTGTCTAGGCTTGGGGGTGAGGCCCAGGCAGGGCAGGCCGCTCTCCGTCCCCCACAGCTTGCCTGGGTAGGGGTTGGGCAGAGGCCCAGTGAGACAGAGACCAAACCCAGCCCAAGGATGTGAGAGACAAGAGGGAGAATGAGAGAGACAGACAGAGAGGGAGAGGACTGGTCCAGAGGCCAGTAGATCAAGGAGGCTCGGATAGATGGGCTATAAACTTGCAGAAGTGAGGCGGGCGACATGGGAGGCCAAGGGTAGCAGGCCAGGCCAAGGTGGGTTGGAAGCTGGAAGGACACGAGAAGGAGGAACGTGTGCCGGGCAGGTGGGTGGGCTTGCTGGGGTTTGCTGTCTCCATCCCTGCTGGCCCTCTATTGCCCCCCAGATCCAGGGACCATCTTCCTAGTGGACTGGAACCTTGGACCATTTGGTTTCAGGGTGAATGGGAAGGAAGCTTTGTGGGGGTGCCTCTGAGTGGCTACAATGAGGGAAGGGGCAGCTGTGAAGCCGAGGAGCATGTGATCGGGGCTGGGCCTTGTTCCCCACCTGCACGCTTGGGACCCAGGATGAAGGCATCAGGGGAAAGCTAGTGGGGGCCAGGGACCAAGGGTAGGGCTGGGTTGGGTGCAGGTGGGCACTGGCTTTGCTCCCTTACTCTGCCTCCCCCTTCAGAACATCTGCTATGCTCCTCAGAGACCCCGCCCAGGCCAGCATGGTGGCTGCTGCTGCCTCTACTTTTTGTAATTGCCAAACTGGATGGCCAGGCGGTCGGTGACGCAGCGAAAGGTGGCTGGCTGCACCTCCCAGTAGGGCACAGGGTTGTTGAAGAGGCTGATGCCATTGTAGTAGGCCCGTTTGACCCCGAAACCCACGGGGCAGAAGTCGTTGACGCCCACCTTGGTGATGTTGTTGGTGTGCAGGTAGACCACCTGGGGGTAGAAGAACGTGGCTCAGGCTCAGTGCCAGTGGCCCAGTTGCCCCGACCGCCGTCCTCAAGTCTGTTCCAGCCTGGATGGGCCAAGTGGAGGGCAGAACCCAGAGGGCTCAGGCCCTCCCTCCTGGCTGAGCGCTGCTGGCCACTTCATGGGCATTATTTCATTGCCTCGTATCTGCACAGCCCTTCGAGGGCCTGGATGTGATTCTCCCATTGTCGGGAGGAGCACCCCGAGGCTTGGGTGTGGGTGTCGGGCAGGTGTTGGCCAGGATTAAGACACTGGTTTGTGATGGGGGGCAGGGCTGAGGGACTCAGGTGGGGTGTATGGTGGGTGGGAGGTGAGGAGTGCACGGAGTCATGAGGTGAGATGGCCCTCCCTGTGTGTTCCCTGGGCTCCAGGCCTGCTCCCTGGGGAGCAGCCTCTCACTCCAGAGACCAGGGGGCACGAGAGGAGAAAGAGCCTGCAGGGTGACCTCTTCTTCCTCCCAGTCCTCAGGGGCACTTGCCCTCTAGCTCTCAAACTCCCTGAAGCCCCTCTCCAGGGCAGCGTGGTTGGGGGTGGGGGGGGAGGTGCGCGGGGGCGGGGGGCGGGGCGGTACTGGGGCCAGGGGGCGGGATTGGGGGGGGACACTCAGATGGCAGCAGCGCCCTCTAGAGGCGGAGAGGACGCCGGCCGCTAGAGGGCCTGCTCAGCCGGCATGCGCGGCGCTGCCCCTGCAGCCGGGCCGCCCCGACGCGGGGCTTGGCTGGGCTTGGCTCTGACTGGACAGCCCACGAGAATAGCAGGTCTCCTGGCACGTGTCAATGGGGCTGAGAAAGAGACTGAGGCCCAGGGAAGGCCTGGGCAAGGCCAAGTTCACCCGTGTGACTGGAAGCCAAGCCAGGGACAGGGGCCCCTGAGACAACCCCAGGGAAGGCCCTGCATCCTCTCATCAGCCCATTTCCTGCCATGGGCTATCCCTGTCTTGCCACAAATCTGTGCACCCCCATGCCCAGACTGTTCCCCAAACTCCCAAGCCCTGCCACGCCTTTCTGGTGTCCCACCCACCTGGGAGAACAGCCCCAATATCTACCAGGCCAACTCCTGCTCATCCCTCACAACCTCTCTCCACCCGTGCCCCACCCTCCTCACTGTCCACGGTGGAGTCCTCGCTCGCCTCCTCTTCCTCAGCACAAAGCATTGGCACTGAGGAAGGAGTCCTTGTGACTGCTCCTTTCCAGATGAGGAAGTGGAGGCAGAGAGAGCAGGAGTAACTGGCCAGACCACGCAGCTGGCCACCTGCACGGAGGGGTCCCACTCCACTCTGTACCTGGGCCCTTCCCATGCTGGGCCCGCACAAGGAGGGGGAGGGGGCTGAGGAACTGCCCTGGGGACATGGGCTGCTCCCCTCCCCCAGTCTTAGAGAACCTGGCAGCGAGGGCTGTCCCCCGGCTCTCACCTGGAGGAGCTTGAGGTCGGGAAGGCCAGCAGGCACCCTGGACAGCTTGTTATTGTCTAGGTGCAGCTCCCGCAGGGTGGGCAGAAAACTCAGGCTGCCATTCTCGATCATGCGGATCTGGTTGTGGCCCAGGCCCAGCCTGCGAATGGGTGCATAAGATGTACTTAGAGGCCAGAGAAGAGAAGAATGGTGGGGTGACCCCCCCGGGACTCCCAGCCCACCTGTACAGCTTGGAGTAGCGAAGCAGATCCTCCAGCTCGATAGCCTGGATTTTGTTGTGGTCCAGATGGAGTTCATTCAGGGTCTCTGGGAGGTCTGCCGGGAAAAGAGGGTACTCTGAGCTGAATGCAGGAGGGGAGGCCTGGTGCTGTGTGTAGGAGGGTTGGGAGGCATGGGGGGTATGGGTGTGGGCAGGAACAGAGGTTCTAGCTCTGCCCCAGGTTGGAAGAGGGGGCTGCCGAAGCCCTCCCTGAATAGACTGGGTCACTCCCGATAGCTCCAAGCCCCCAGCTCTACCCATCTGGGCCCCAGAGGCCTGGCAGCGTGCGAAGCAAGGGCTGCCTTCCTACCTTTGGGGATGCCAGTTAGCTTGGCCTCGGAGATTCGCAGGTAGTTGAGCTTCAGGCCATCGAATGCTCCAGGTTGAAAGCCACTGTTCTCCAGGGGATTCCCACCCATCTCTAGGAGAGAGGCCCCCTCAGCCCCAGAGCCGGAGCTGGGTAGCTGCCCGCACACCCCCAGGCCCTGTCGGCTCCCTGGCTTCGGCTGGCCTGATGGGCCCTCTAGTCGCCTACTCCCCGATATCACCCTGAGAGTAGCTCCACTGATTTATTGGGTTAATTGCAAACTCCTAGCTGTTCAAGACCACTAGCCCCCAAGGGCACTGGCCCTGGCATTGGCCTCAGGGGGCAGGGGGAGCAGGAGGAAAGGAAGGGGAGCCAGAGTTCAAGGTGGGGTGCCCCCCAGTCCACCTAGTCCCTCTGGCCAGGCCCTGGCGGTCCCCAGCTGGCAATCTGGCCACACTGGCTCTTTCCCTTTCCTCTCTCTACGGTCCCCTGCCTTCTCTTCACCTTGCCTTGGTGGCTATGGGGAACGCCCCTAGATAAGCCTCCAGAATGTTCCCTGAGGTCCCCTGGGCTTGTCCATGGCTATGCTGCGCTGGCTGGAAGAGGCCCCTCTCCCAGACCCCCTCCTACCGGCCACACTCACCTATGCAATTCATGTTGCGCAGCCCGCTGAACACGCCCTTGGGCACCTTGCGGATGCGGTTGTCATGGATGCGGAGCTCCACCAGGGAGCTGGGCAGGTTGGGAGGGATCTCCACCAGGTGGTTCTTGGAGATGTAGAGCTTCTGCAGCTTCCGCAGGGGGCTGAAGGCCTTCTCGTGGATCTTGGAGATCTTGTTGTTCACCAGGACGAGGGCCTGAGGCAGCACGGCGGGCGCCAGAGGTGAAGGCACCAGCTCCGCATCTCACCCTCCCCTGCCACCTGAGCTAGTGATTCTCAGGACTTCACAGATGTCTGAGCCCCGGATTGGCCTGTGCTCACAGGCAGAGCGCAGAGCAAGGAGCCGGCACCCAGGCCTGCAATGCTTCTACTGCCCAGCGCAGCCCGTCACTTTCCCGAGCCTCAGTTTCCCCACTTGCACCCTGGCTGCAATGAAATCTATTCTTCCTGTGTTGCTAGGAGGAATCAGTAAGATGAAAAGTTTTCAGCTGAAAAGAGAATTGGGCTGAGTGATCCTGTCCTGCGCTTGTGGTTGCTGACACACACGTAACCCATGATCCCAGGCGCTCCCGCCCCACCTGCCTCCAGACTTCTCTCAGCACGCCATGGGTCCCAGGTCCCCTTTCGCCCTCCACATGTATGTGTACACCCCCATCTGGACGCAACTCCCCAGCTGCAGACTGCCCACCTCTGCGCAGCCTCACCGAAGGGCTCGGGGGCTTACATAGAGATGCTGGAGGCCTTTGAAGTCATCCTTTCGGAGCTCAGAGATCTCATTGTTCTGCAGGTCCAGCAGTGTGGTGTCGGGCGAGATCTCCTTGGGCACAGCCTTCAGACCTGGGGGCCGGGGCCACCATCAGCAGTGTGAGCCAGTTCCATGGCCCCAGAGTGGCTTAGAGCAAGATGACACCCACGCACACTGACACACACACACACGGGGCCTCCACCACAGACAGGCGGAAGCTCCGGAGCTGGTAGAGGGGAACTCTTCTTGTTCCCCACTCACGGCACTTGGACAACTGCACACCCTCCCACACTGAAATCAGGGTCCCCAAGCCTGCTTGGGTTCACTCCATCCCCACCCCCACCTTTCTATGCCCATCCCACAGGATAGACATGTGTCCCCTTGGTAGGGGCACTCAAGGTGGGCCTGTGCTTCCACACAACCTCCTCCCCCACCCAGGCTCTGGGACTGACCCAGGTCGGAGCACTGAACGACCCGCAGGTGACAGTGGCAGCCGAAAGGACACATGGCGCTGAAGGTGGGTGTGAGGGAGTCCAGGTCTGGGATGCCCGAGGTCGTGTCAGCACCCGAAGCCTCCTCGTCATTCAGCATGGGCAGCCCATCGTCCAGGGTGAAGTCCCAGAAGCCCTTCTGCTCAAAGGGCAGGGCCTGGCTCAGGGCCAGCAGGGATGCGAGGAGCCACAGGGGCCACATGGTGGGCATGCCTGGGAGGCCAGGGTGAGGAGGGGCCGTCAGAAGGCCTCCCCAGCACCAGCCCCCGCCCTCTGGGCCCTTTCCCAGCCACCCTCCCAACACAAGGTGCTGGAGTTCTGTGTGCATTGGCCTGTGTCCCCCATCCTTCACCAGGGACAGCCAGAACCCAGGGCAGGCGCGGTGGGGCAGGAGGCAGCAGAGGGAGGGTTCAAGGGTGGGCAGGAGGCACTAGGCAGGATGGGGGTATTGCTGGCCAGGTGCACCTTCTTCTGCTCCCTTTGGCTACCAGGGGGGACTTGGCTTCAGTGGGCAATGCAGTGTCTCCCCAGTTAGCCAGTCTGCAGCGCTTCCCCCCACCTGCTGCCACCACACACACACACACACACACACACTTCCCACTGAGTCAGCTGGCAGCCTGCCTGGGGGGGTCAGTGAGGTGAGTGGAGGAGGTAGAGAGGGAAACCCAACTACCCACAGCCTTTGAAGAATTCAGATTTGAAGACACCACTGAGGCCTGGGCCAACCCCCCATGCCCAGGAAACATGGGCACAGTCAGGGTTGACTTAGGGGACTGTGAATCGCTTCCTGTCCTGCCTGAGTTCCCCTGCAGGGCACCCACATTTCTCTAAGAAAGTCCAGAGGCCAAGGCACCAGACTGGGCATGCTGGGCAGAGAACTGGGCCAGCCCCAGGGGCAAGGTGGAAGGGGCATGGCCCCCCACCCTCCCCACTGCTCCCTGGGGCCTCGCTTCCTCCTCTGGCCCCCGAACCTTCCCCTGGCTCTACCCACAGAGCCCCGGGGCTCCCACATCTGCTCCTGCTCGTCCTTCTGCCTACGCCTCGGCCCCCGCGCGAGGCCACCGGAGGGGAGCAGGCTGCCACCAGGGTGGCGGGCAGGGTCAGGCTTGTCTGGGGGCCTCCCAGGTGGGGTAGTGGGGTAGGGGTGGAGGGAAAGCTGCCCTGCCCTGAGTCTGCCCCCAGTGCCCACATCGGCCTGCCTCCTTCCACCTACAGCAGAGGCCACTTCCCACCCCGGGGTGCCTCTGCCGGAAGGCACTGTACAGAAAAAGGCATCCCTGCCTCTCCCACCATCCCCACATGCCAGGATTTCCCAGGAAATCCCAACCTCATTTTCCCTATCTGTTAAACGGGAATAAAGATGCCTGCCCTGCTTGCCTCTCAGGCTCAAGTGTCTGGGGTTGCCCTGGGTGCATCTGTGGGCAGAGAGCCCAGCTGGGTGCCAGGGGCCTCCTGCAGACCCGAACCCGCCCCATGCCAGGAAGGTCCTCTCTCGGGCCCATCTTGGCCGAGGAGAGGCTAGCTCGGGCTTCAGTGGGGCTGGGTGAGCCCCCGAGCCTGACGGCTGGCTGCAAAGGCAGAAGGAGGCCCTGGGGGGCAGAGGGCTCTGCCCACTCTAGGCCAACATTTTCTGAGCGACTTGGCCCTGCCTGCTGCCTTTCTGGGCAGGCCCAGTCGACGTGGGGGCTGCGCTGGCTGCTGGGGGTTGCTGCTCTGGAGTCCTCCCACCACAGGCTGAGGGGCTGGGCACAGCCACGCTGCATCTCAGGTTCCCATTGATCCTCGTCTTGCCACCCCCTCTGGCACTCCTCGGGTACCCCCTGAGCAGGTCACGTGGCCTTCCCTGGCTCCCACCATCCCTGAGGACAGAGCTGCAGCTGCCGGTGGGACGGAATGGAGCAGACTTCCCGGCAGCCAGGGCTTTGGTGTGCTTGGCAGGAGGAGGCTGAGGGCCCAGGACAGTGTTCAATCAGCTCAGCTGAAGAGCTAGCCCCAGAGCAGTTCCAGCAGGCCCCGACAGCCCTCCTGAGTGCATGGGCCCCAGTGACAGGTTCAGAGAAGCTGCCTGCCTGCCCTAGGATCACATAGCAAAGTGAGGGTCGAAGCCCAAGCCTCCGCTGTTTCGCTAAGCATAGAGAGTCAGACTTAGCGCTGGCCTCTGGGTCATCAGAAGTCCCCATGCCGGGGGAGCACCCAGCCTCTCTGGCTCCTTCTAGCCTTGAGACCCCATGATCACACCCCAGGTCCGTCAGCCCCGGGCTGGCCAAGCAAGACCCAGGGGAGCCCCCCAGAAGGCCTTGGAGCAGAGTAGGGAGAACGCCCCCTGCTCACCTACCTGGACTGTGTGTCCCTCCTTCTTCCTTAAGGGTTTGCAACCCCCTGGGCAGAACAGGGCAGGTCTAGGCCTCTGGAGCCTGCTGCTGCTGTGCAGGGCCCTTGCCCAGGTGCCACTGGACACCCAGGGCTGGGAGGAGGGGGAGCAGTGGGAGAGAACAGGAAGGGGAGGATGAAGGCGGGAGAGCAAGATGGAACGGAGAGAGGGAGGAGACTGCTCCCTCCTTCCCGCCCCCGCCAACACCGCTACCTCACAGGGGGAATGAGTCAGGGCTGGAACGCCCAGAGGGAGCCTTGGAAGGCTCTAGGATCCAAAACCCACCTGGACAGGGGGGGGGGGGGGGGTTGGGGTGGGGTGGTCTGACCAGGCCCAGGGGAGGCTGAGGGGACAGGCCTCTTCCAGCCTGCCTGGGGCTGGGGAAGGCTCGGGGTCTCCACAGGAGTCCTCAGGCCCCTCCACCAGAGGAGAAGATGACAGGCACTGGGAAGGCCGCTAGGGTGGGACTGGCTACTGGGGCCCCAAGTGGGCTCATGGGACCTGCCCTGGGGAGATGAGGGCTCTAGAGGAGGTGAGCCAGCTCAGAGCAGCCATGCCTGATGTCGCAGTATCTGAGGGCTGCAAAGAAGCTGGCGGGTGGGGGGTGCGCAGGGAGGAGGCCAGCCCTCCGGCCCTTGGCTCCAGCACAGGCTCACTCTGAAGGGGAGGGAGGCTGAGGGCTTGGAGGCCCTGCACCAGGGCTCCGTTACGGAGGGAGAGGACAAGGTTTGGCTGGTTCTCCCCAGCTCCTGGCTGGGCCCAGGCAGTGGGCAGGCTGGCAGGGTGGGGGCCGGGCGGGCTTCCCGGCACAGCCCTCATTTCCCCTCGGGGAACTGGCATGAGACTCAGCGGCTAGAACTATGCAGACAGGAGGGGGCCAGCAGACACAGAGCCTGTAGAAGGAGGCAAGAGACCCTCAGAGAGCCAGAGGAGCCAGGGTAGGGCCTCCAGGGGACACCCAAGAGGAAGGCTCCCCTGCGGCCGGCAGAGTTAGTATCCTCATTTGATGGGAGAGAAAACTGAGGCCTAGAGAGAGGAACTGACTTTCCCCAGGGCACTCAGCCTGAGATCTGGAGCCCAGCTCAGGCGACTGCAGGCCCTGAGCTTTCGGGCCTCAGAACTGGAGCTCCCGGCACCCACAGCATGGGAGCGACGGGGGCCTGGGCCAGCTGGTTGCCTCGCTGGGCAATGCAGAGAGCCGGGGGGAGGACTCCGAAGCTGGTGAGGGGCGGGGTCAGGGGCTGAATGTCTGGAGATAGGCCCAGCCGCCCTCCCGGGCTGGCCCTGCCTTCTCCCCATTGCCTCACTCTGGGGCCCCACCTGTGCTCACACACATGTACGCAGACACACACACACACACACAGGAGATAGGCGGGGCTGAGGCCCAGGGAGCAGGAGCCCCCCATGCGCAGATATGGTGAGACCCACGGCAAGTCCCTCTGCCCCTACTCCCCATGCTACCCAGGCCTCTGGGCCTCGGTTTCCCTTCATTGGCCTCCCTGGGCGTGGCCCTAAGGACTTCAGGGAGGACCTCAAGCCCCATCAAAGTGTGCTCTGAGCTTGCTGGACCCCACCTCCTCAGAGCAAAGGAAAGAGGTGGTAATGGTGGTGAGGCCTCAGGCCTGGGGCCCACAGATGTGAGCAAGGGAAGAGGCTGGGCTTCCTGGAGCCTGTGCTGCCGACCCAATAGGACCCTCCTTGTCTGGCCCTCTGAAAGCCAGCGCAGTCCTCCGAGTGAGATTGCTCCAGGTCACAGCCAAACAAGATGCATTGGCAGTCTCTGAGAACATGGAGGAGCCATGCCAGGCATTCAGGCCAGGCCAAGGGCGGCAAGAGGAGGACTTGAGGTCTGGCATGCCCTGGGAGCTCGCCTGCAGATGTGTGGCCCACAGCTGCCAAGTCGCAGATGCCGGGCGCTGTCCTGTGGCCTCAGCCCAGGGTTTCTGGCCCCACCAAGCAACCTGACCTGAACTGTGACACGGGTGCCAACTTCCACCCAGCTCTACCAGGTCCCTGGGACTGTGTGGGTGGGGAGGGGTGAGGAAGACAGGCAACACAGATACCCTGCCCCCTTCCCCTCCGTCCACCGAAGCCCTGCAGGCCCAGTTTCCATCAGCAGGCCAGTGGCAGGGCCTGCCCAGAGCTCCACCCCACAGGCGGGCACTGTGCCCAGGCCGACACCCAGCTGCTCCCTGTTGCCTCCCGGCCCCCAGCCCATTGGCCCCCTGATGACTCTAGTCTGTACTGGCGTGTCAACCAGAGAGAGGGAACATGTGCCACCCATGGGTCTGCTGAAGCCCACGTGCGTGCATGGGGGGCAGGGCGACTGTGTGAGGGGCTGGTGGCTGGGGTGAGGAGGGGGTGGACCCTGAGACATACTCCATCTGCGTCTGCACCCCGGCCACCCCAAACCCACGACCATTGCCTCAGCACGCCATTCAGGCTGCAAGGGCCAAGGCAGCTCCCTGCTGTGACCCTGGCGCAGCCGAGGTAACTGGACAGCTGGGTCCTGTGCTCTGGCAGCCTTCAGGGACAGACTTGATTTGGCTGGGGGCATTGTAGGCTGCAAGGAACCAGCAGGGAGCCACCACATCGGCTGCAAAGGGCTGGCACCGGGGAGGTGGAGAGCTGGCTGGTGCTGGCTGGGTCAGACCTCTCTCTCCATAGCATTGAGGAGAGTCATCCACCCCCTCTCCCACCAGGAATCCTCTGGAAAGCAGGAGAGTCCAACTGCTGGCCTTCCGCCATGCCAGGAGTCAGGCAGCAGATGACCTAGGTCAGCGGGGGGTCCTGGGTCTCCTGGTCCTTGCACACCTGAGCCATGTGCCCCTCCTCCTCCACCCACTCACTGAAGAAATCCTGAGCTCCTCCTTGCCACATTCCAGAATCTTCGAGGAAGAGGAAGGATGCTGTCACTTCCCATGGGCGGGGCAGGGGACTCAAGTGATTTCTTAACATAGCCCTCCCCTAAGAAGGAAGTGCCGTTTTCATCACTTGATGAATGGGTAAACTGAGGCTCAGAGTTTACCCAAAACTCTTGCCCAAGACCACACACTGAGGAAATGGTAGAGCTGGGACCCCACTCTCTCTGTCTACCTGCCCATCTGTCTGGCCGCACCCTCTGCCATCGTAGACTTTACTGCAGGCCCCAAAGCAGCAACATCCCACCCTCTCTGGGCTGTGAAGGGGGCCAGACCAGCCCCCGGGGCCCTGGAGAAGACTCTTTGGCAGCTCCCTCACTCTAGCTGGGAAGCTCCCCCAGGCATTTTTAGATCCCAGCAGGCGCCAGACCCCACAGGGAGATACTCTCAGCCTGGTTCCCAGAGACTGGGGCCCCACCTCCCTCCCTCCCTCACGGAGCCAGGCCAGGGCAAGGGGACTTGGCCCTGTTCCCTGGACAGGAGCGCGCCAGGCCCCCGGGAAGGAGGCCCTGTTGCCCCTCCCCTTCCTGGGCCCGGGGTTTCCTGCAGCCCCTTCCCTGCACTGAGTCCCTGCTCTTTGCCAGGGGCTCTGGCTGGGGTGGGACTCGGCTCTCTGCAGCCAGCCCAGAGGCCCCGGGACCTGTTCCCCTTCAGCCCCTCCCAGGGATCCCGTGGTGCCCACCTCCTTGCAGCTGGGTGGCTTCTAAGGCCAGCAGGACCATAATGAAGGCCGAGCTGGGACTGAGACTGCCAGAGGATCAAAGTCGCCCTGGCTTCGTGGACTTCCCCTGTCTCCCGGGTCAGGGCTGCCAGAGCCAGCCTTTCTCTGTTCTCTGCAAGTCCGACTTCTGGTCCCCAAATCCCCAATCCCGCAGCCACTCGGGCCTCTGACTGCTATGTGCCCCCTGGCCATGGGAACCCCCAGAGGCAGCTGGTGGGGGAGAAGCAGGGGTGAGTTCAGAGTCACACGAAGTCTAGGACCCCTCCCAGCCCACTGCCCCTCATCCTACAGCTCAGCCCCGGGCTGGTGTTTCTGCTAAGTTTGGCTTTCAGATGCCGTGGACTGGGAGAGCTAGGTGCAAGGAGGCTGGGTAGAGCCCCCAGTCCCCTAAACCTGAGAGATGTGTCACCACAGGGAGGGGGCAGGCGCGACTCATCTGAATCCCCCGGTGCCTTTGCTGAGCTCAGGAACGTCATTGATGCTGGTCTGCCAATGAGTGAGAGCTGGCGCTGCTCTGCAGGCTGTGCTGGGAGCTGAGCAGCATCTGGACGAGCTGAGGCTGGTGGGCTCTGGACAAGAAGGCGCCCTCCACAGCCGCTCCTGGAGGTGCCCCGGAGCAGAGAGGGAGAGAAGAAGACCCTGGGGGACCCTTAGGCTGTGGGCTGCAGGTGGGGGAAGAACCTTTACCCCAAGACTTCCCATCTGGAAAGTGGAGAAACGAACCACAGCCCCAGGGAGCACTGGGAAGCTGGTTCTGGAAGCCTGGAGAAGGGCTTGGCCGGGGGGCAGGCCAGTTAGCCTTAGTGGGCCTCGGGCCTGGGGTGGGACTGGCAGACACCCTCTGCATCCCCCCATTGCAGCCCACTCTGCCCGTCCCCCACTGACTCCCTCTAAGATGAAATTTACAGAAAGGGTTCTGTGAATGATCAAGGTGTGGGACCCAGTGTCTGAGTGGAAGAGGACAGAAGGGAGGGGAGGGGCACTGACTGCCCCAGGCACCAGACAACAGGAAGGGGCAGAACTGGCAGGACTTGGGTCTGCCTGCCTTCAGAGAGAGCCCATGCTCACCCACCATCCCACAGCTCACGGCAGGGTGCCCCGGGAGCACCACCATCACCTCCCAGTCCCTCAATTTGAGCCAAGTCCTTGGGCAGGTGTGTCCCCTCTCACCAGTAGGGCCGACAGGTGTGAGGGGGGTGGCTCAGGGCAGGGACCAAGCTCTCCCACCCTGGGGTAACCAATAAGGAGGATCGGGAGGGAGTCGTGGTGGGCGTGGGAAGACTTTCTAACTATCAGGGGTGTTGGAGGTGAGCAAGGAAGATGAGGGGCCCCAGTCGTGCCACCTGCAGGACAAATGGTCCAGCGGCCCAGCAGGTGGGGCTTCAGAGGCCCCACGGCTGGGCTGGGGCTATGCCTGAGGCGGTGTGTACAGTGCCTGGCCGGGCTGGGAGTCTGGGGGCCTGGGTCGATGCCCGCTGCTTGTGTGTTCCGAGGGAGGCCCTGGGGGATGGCCACTCTCCCATGCTGTGTCCCCAGGTGGCTGAGGACAAGTGACTGCTGGGACAGGACTGTGTTGCACTGTCTCCACGGGGCTTCTCCAAGGAGTGGAGGGATGGCGGTGGATGGGCCCAGGAAGCAGGGAGCGGGGAGGAATGGGAGCCCTCTTGGAAAAGGTCATATGCGGGCTCATCACAAATCCTTCCTCTGGGGACGTGACGCTGGCACTGGAAGGGACACTGTGGTCTTGTTTGAGTGACTACGGAATGTTGCTAAAGAAAGGAAATTCCTGTCTTACGAACATCCCGTTTCTTCCTATCCTTTCCAATTCACGAGCCTTCAGGGGGCCAGGGTCCCTGGGGGGACTGGGGAGGAATTCAGGCCGATGCTCATAAATCACCCTGGACAATGGTCAGAGGGCCAGCACCTCAAATTTCTGGGTCTCCAAAATGAGCCGGCATAGAATTGCCACCAGACCCGTCGGCGAAGGGGCTGGACCTCTGACTCTCCATCTACACAACGGGGACCCTGGTCCCTGTTCCAGGGCAGGGCCCAAAAGCAGTAGAATGGTTAATGCCCACTGTGACCTGGGTCCTGGGGCACAAAGGTGGACCAGTGGGTGAGTGGGCCAGGGCGGCCGGGACAGCCATTCGGCAGCTGGCTGGCTCACTATGGGAGTCCTCTCTGCTCCCTGGCTCCCAGCCTCTTCCCGCTGCACAGCCTCGTTGCCTTGGAGGCAGCCCTGTACCTTCCTTTTGACGCGTCCACACAGTCCTGCCCTCAAAGACTCCCCCATGCTGGGCCACGGTAGCCAGACATAGGCAAGTTCCCCTCCCAGCTCTGCCTGGGTGGGGAATGGCACAGGCAGCTGCAGGTCGCCAGGAGGCGCTCCTCTGCACATATGCAGTCCTGCACACGCATTCTCGCGCATTTGTGTGAAGCTGCAGCCCTGGATGCAGATCCGGGGAAACCTTCCTTCGTGGCACCAAGGGAGGCTCAAGCATTTCCAGCTTGTCTCAATCCCAATCAGTCCCCACAAGGTAGAGAACTGGCAGCCCAGGGAGGGAGGAGCCCCCTGAGGATGGGACTGGCCACATCTGCAACCTGAGTGGCCCTGAAGAAGACTATTCGAGAACAATCTCCCTGGCCTGAGGGAGGTCTGCCCCACCCGCCCCCACCGCTTGCCCTGCTGTGGAGGACCGTGGGCCTCCTGCTCCACTCAGCAGAACCATTTCAGGCAGCCCTAACTAACCAGTGCCCAGGCCCCAGCCCCACCCATGGAGCCGCAAGGGAGGTGCTCCCATCCCCCAACCTTCCAAGGCACTTGGTGGCACACCCAGAGAGTTCCATTCTCTCTTGCTCCTCTCCTGGGTCTCTGGCAGGCCCCTCAGCATGCTAGCCATTTTGGGAGCTTGCAGGACAGGGGCGAAGGGCCCTGCCACCTCCCACTCTAATCCCCACAGGCTATCATCGTCAATGCTCAAGTGACTTTGAGGGTTCCCTGGGTGGTTTAGGGTCAATAGACAGGATTTGTCAGTCAGGATTTGTCAGCCTGGGTCCTGGCTTCATCTCTACCTTTGACTGGCTGGGCCACTGTAGGCAGGTTCCTACCCCTCTCTGGGCTTCAGTTTCTCCCTCTGTACAGTGGTTGGGGCTGGGTGGGACCAGTAGGGCCTACTCTTCCCCTCTCAGACGGCCCTGAGGGCAACCCTGCAGCTACACTTTCTTCAGACCTGGGACTCTTTCTCCATTCCAGAGACTCCCCATGCCCCAGTTGGGGGGCTGCCTTTGGGGGACAGGGCGTCTAGTCAGGGAGCTCTTGAACCTCAGCCATCCCTAAAGCGTCCATCCTGGGATGATGGTGTCTCAGCTTGGAAGTGAGCCTGTGTCCTCACATTTACTGAGGGTCCCCAGAAGGCCTCTGGAACCCCAAGCCGGGCCTGCTCGGGGTAACATGGCACAGTTGCCTGAGTTTCTCTCTGTCCCCCTCACCCCCCACCATTCTGAGTCCCAATCCAAGGAGGTTCTGGGGACAGACAGGACCGAGCCACCCAGGCAGCTCTACCCAGGGCCCTGGAGGGAGACCAGGGCTCCGTGGACCCACACGTCTCCCAGGAGGAGGTGGAGGCACGGCATTAGCCTGTGGATAAGCAAGGAGTATCTGGGCAGTGTGCCTGGGGCGTGCCTGGGAAACCAAGTCTCTCAGCCCACACCAAGGACCGGCCCCTGGCAGTGGGATTGCTCCCCGGTGCTGAGTTCTGGTGGGCACCGAGAGGTCTTTCTGACGGGGGCCGGGTGCAAACTCCACCCCCACTCCAGCAAGGAGGCGCCCGAGCAGAGCACAGGGTGAGGCCGGTGGGAGTACAGGGTGCGCCTGGGACTTGCAGTGAAGGGAGAGGACCGCTGGCAGAGCTGGGGTGCCAGCCATCCAGCCGTGCCTCTGTGATGCTCTAGGGCGGCAGCCAAAGGGAAGGACCCCAAGGGTGAGGCAGAGAGGGCAGACACAGAGCGGAGCTGAGCGAGGTCAGAGGGGAGAGGGAAGGAGGGCAAAAAAGGTGCTTAGAAGAGGGAGGGGTGAAGAAGCAGAAACGGGACGGGACAAGGACCAAGGGGGCCACAGGGTGGCGACGAAGGGGCGCAGACCAGGAGCCTGCAGCAGTGCCATGGGAATCCACAGGCAGCCTGGGGGCAGGAGAGGGTGGTAGGGGGGCAGTGGGGACAGGGGTAGGGACGTGGAGGGGCAGTGTTGGGGCAGCAGGGTTGGGGGCATCTCAGGGACGGTGAGGGGACAGCAGAGCCAGGGATGAAATAGCCAGGGAAGCTCAAGGCCAGCGTGGGGACAGTGTGGGGCTGGCGTGGGGGCCCTACCTGGGGAGGGGAAGCAGCCGGACACAGCTTGGTTAGTTGGCAGGCTTGGGTGTCAGGCAGTCCGTGCGTCTGTCCGTCGGGTCGTCCTGGCCGTCAGAGAGCAGCTGCTCACTCCTGGGCAGTTTGTGGAGAGAGGGAGACAGAGGCGGTGGGAGGGAGGCTAAAGGCTGGGCGGGCGGGCCGACGACGACGGGAGGGGACGGCAGGGAGGGGGCAGGGAGGGAGGAAAGGAGGGAGGGGGCTGGTGGGGAGGAGAGGGAAGGAGAAAGGGAGGGAGGAAGGGAGGGAGAGAGGCAGGGAGGGGGTAGGCTTCCTGGCCCCCCTGGCAACTTCAAAGGCAGCAATTTTCTTGTAGACAGCTGGGCTAGCTGCACCCCCTCCCCCTCACGCCCCCCAGCATCCCCCACCCCCACCCAGGGCACATAGCAAAGGGACGCACATTCTCGCTCACACAAGAACCCTTGGCGTCTCTGGGCAGGCTCAGCCTCAGAGTCAAACTTTCCACTGCCCAGATGGGGACACTGAGGCCCAGAGAAGGGCGGGAACTGGCTTGCTGGAACTTGGCCGGGCAGAGGGAGGCTAGAGGGTGCAAACGGGAAGGGAGATGAGGGGAGGCGGCCTCTGGTGGCTAGTCCAGTGAGGGGCGCAAATGGAAGGGAGATGAGGGGAGGCGGCCTCTGGCGGCATTCTGTCCCGAGCCCACCCAGAACCTGCGGCAGCCTGGTCCTAAACAGGGAGGTGGTTCTCTGGGATCAGAAAGGCAGCTGTTGTGGATTTCTGGAAGGGCTTGATCTAGGCTCATGGGCACTCTGGCAGCCCCACCCCCCACCCCACTCTAGGCTTTTTTCCCTAAAAAAGAGGAACCAGTCCTGTCTGTGTGATCTCAGCGTGGGACTCAGCAGGGGGCTGGCAGGAGGGCGGCACAGATTCTGGGGGTCCTCCCTAGCTTGCCTGCCCTGAGGCTCTGAGAGGCTGAGAGGGGGAAAGCTGATTCAGAGAGTCATGTAGAGAGTCATTCTTCTTGCTCAATCTGTGCGGGTCCCCTAGGATGTGATAACCGCGCTGTGGGTGGGCACTTCCTCAGGGCCGAGCCCTGTGCTGGCCACTTACAGGGGCTAACTGGGCCAGCCCACCAAGCATCCCAGGAAGAGGCCATCATCAGCCACAACACCTACTCAATCACCAGAAGCTCGGCCACTTCCTGAGGGCCCAGGCAAGCCCAGCTCCACCTGCGTCTGGAGCCCAGGGCCTTAGCACAACACCTCCTCCCTGTCCAGTGGGGTCCCAGCGTGCAGCAGGGCGAGGCCAGGGTCAGCCTCGCTCACGGGCTGACACTGCATTGAAGGTTGAGACAGACAAGGAAGCGAGCTAGGGAGCAGCCCTGGGATCTGCAAAGGAGGACAGGAGACTGAGGCGGAGAAACCAAGGCAGGCAAGGCAAGGCAAGGCGGGACCATCCCACTGAGACCAAAGGAGAAAACGAGAGAGAGGAAAAGTTCAAGGCGGGGTGGGGCACCAGGAAGAGGTGCGTCCAATGGGAGGAGAAGAGGGACGAGGTCTGAGGGTCCTGCCCACCTGGCCAGCTATCATTTAGTCATTCAGTGCCCAGCCCAGGGCCAGCACGCAGGTGGGCTCTAGAAGGCTCTGCCTGTGGCAGTGGCTGGGCCCGGTCCCCCTTCCTGTGCAGCAGCACCATTCATGGTCCCTGGGACTCATGGTGGCCTGACCAAGCTGTGATGCCTGCCTGCGAGACACTTCCAGGCTGGGCCAGGGCAAAGGGAACTGAGGGAAAGCAGGGTCCAGGCTGGGAGCTCCGTCTCTGTCTTGTTTCTGTGGGCAAGGAGGTGGCAGGTGGTTGGGACTAGGAGACTGGAGGGAACACATGCCCTTCCAGGCAAGAGGAGTCGGTTTGTCTGCTCGTTTGTTTGGATTTGTTACTGTTTATTGGAGACGTGTTCGGACATCTCTGGCAATAGAAAGACTAACATGGTGAAGCCCATGCAGCCCGCCAAGCTGCAGCATCCCCAGCCCGTGAGCATCCCCAGTCACGGCTGGGAGAAGGAGAAAGAGGGTCCAAGACACGTATAAAACACTGTGCTCTATGGAAGAAGCCAACTGCAAAAGCCCACATATTGTGTGATTCTGCATGAAACCTCCAGAACAGGCAAATCTATAGGGGCAGAAAGTAGACTAGTGTTTTCTCAGGGCCGGGGGAATGTGGGATGGGGGGTGACAGTTGGAGGGATGAGTTTTCTTTTTGAGGTGACGAAAATGTTCTAAATTTGACTATGGTGATGCCGCACACCCTGGGAATATACTAAATAAAAACCATTGAATTGCACATTGTAAATGCGTGAATTGCATGGTATGTGAATTATATCTCAATAAAGCTGCTTTAAAAAATGAAAAAAACCCAACCCACGTAAGACACGCCCATGGCCCAAGAAGCTGACTCCAGGTCCTTCTCCACACACAGGCCTACAGGATGGCAATGGGCTTAGACTGCTCTGTGCTGGGCGGCCCCCCGTGGCGCTGCTCGCCAGCCCTGCCTCCCCTCCTCTCTGCTCCCTTCCCTCCTACCCCATCACTTACTGAGTAAGGCCCCACTTGGCCTCGTGCCCCCAGCCAGCTCTCTGCTGGGCCCTGCACTGCTCTGGGGGCTGGGATCCCAGGAGCCGTCACTCAGGGCCTCGGCCTCCAGGAGTCCCAGAGCCGGTGAGAAGAGCCCTGAATCCAGCAGTCAGGGCTTTGCTGGGGGAAGCCCCCTCTGGGGCCTCTGGGGCTGGACTCTGAGCTCTGGGGAGAGGAGACTGGCACACTCTTGTTTCTTGCATCCCCAGGGCCACACACAGTGCCAGAGGCTCAGGAAGGCTTCCTGGAGGAGGTGACTTGGAGCAGACAAGTAGGGAAGAGGGACGTTGGCAGTGGAAAGAAAAGGACACAGCAAGGTGCAGAGGGTGTGCGAGCAGGTGGGCCGACCTGCTCCCTAACACAGTGCTCACCCTCAGGTGTTCCTGGAGGGAGCTTGGGGATAGTGAAGAGGCAGCACTCTGCACGGGGCACTTGTGCACCTTGGAGCTCTTCCCCAAAGTTGGGGGATGCATCTGGGGCAATATTTCCGTGACTACGGTTCTTGCGCCTGGAAGGCTCTTGTGTCTGTGGTTTGCAGTCTGCAATAAGCCATAACTGAGTCACTCGGCCTGGCCCTCTAATTTGGGGGCCACTCCCAGACCAGCCAGGCAGCACCTCAGTCCTAGGCTTCCCTCCCCCCCCCCCCCCCCCCCCCCCTCCCCCGGCCTCCCCTCTCTGCAGGCCTGAGGACAGCACGTCCTTGCCGACTAGCAGGACCCCGTGGCCTCCTGCCCTCTGGCCTCCCAGGGCTGGGAAGAGGCAGCAGGAGGCAGGGAGGGCAGGCGTGAGGGGAAAGGCAGGAAGGAAGAGCAGGCATTTCCTGAGGCCCTGGGGGTCTGGAGGAGGCCGAGGCACAGCTGTCTTAGCTCTGCAAGAACGATGGCAGACAAGGCTGGCCAAATCACAGGGGCGGGAGTCGGGGGAGGAGAGCCCTCTCCCAGCATGCCCTGCACCTCTGGGACACCACCTGACAAGCTCCCAAATCCCCAGCCTGGAACTTCTCCCAAAGGGCTGCCAGTGCTGGGTGATCCTGCTGCCATCCACTGGCCCTTCAGCCCCGAGCCACTCTGCAGGACCCTCTGCAGAGGACCCTTCTCCTGCAGAAGGAGCCAAGAACTCAGCCCTCTCGACCCAAGAAAGGAGCCGGTGGCTGGCCAAGGCTTCCTGGGAAAGCTTCCTGCCCCTGGCCCTCCCCACCCGCCCAGGCCACACTGCTGGCTCACTGCTGGGAGCAGCTGGCCCCCACCTAGCCCTTGTTGTGTTGCTACTGCTGCCGCAGCCCACTCCCCAGTGCCCAGCCTGGAGCCCCAGAGCGCAGGGCAAATGCTGGAAGGTAGAGGGACGTGGGGGGGGCAGTTGGGAGACAGGAAGAAGGGGCAAGGGCCTCTGGAGGAGAAGGCCTGTGTGGAGGAGGGAAGGGAGCAGAGGGGAGGAGAGGCAGGGCTGGAGAGCAGCCGTGAGGATGGCCGGGGCAGCGCAGTCTAAGCCTGTTGCCATCCTGCAGGCCTGTGTGTGGAGAAGGACCTGGAGTCAGCTGCAGCTGTCCCCCCACAGCTGGCGTGCAGCTGTTTGTACCCTGGCTTCAAAGCTGGAGGAGGAGGCCCAGGAGAGAAGCGGGGTACCCAGAGGGCAGGCCTCAAGCCGCTGGTTCCCTTTGGGCATGAAACTCTGCCTTTTCTGTGGGTCCCTGGAGGGCAGAGCTGGGGAACCTGGGAGGTGGCCCAGTGGGCGGGGCTCCCAGGGACCCAGAAGGGGCCCCTACAGAGCTGGCAGCAGCTGAGAGAGCACCCCTTGAGCTCCAGCCCACCCAGCTGCTGGCCCCATGAGCCTCTGGGGCCTGGAAAGAGCAGCCTGACCCTGAGCTTCGGGGCCCTCTGCCAGCCCCCTTCCAGGGCCTTCCTGGCCTCCCTGGCCTCCCTGCCCTGCTGCATCCGGCTTGCCCCCTGCTCACTCCCTTCTGCCTCTGCATATTGCTCCCCCTGTCTGTGCTTCCCAGATCCCCACTCCTTTCTTGGGTCTCCCGTCTTCCTCTCTGTTCCTTCTCTGGGCACTGAGTCAGTCAGCCCTGACTTCCACTGCTCCCCCTGCCCCTGGGCGCATGTGCTGCTGGACCAGAAGCAAGGATGTGCATGAGGAATCACGATTGTGCCTGAGTGTGATGAGCAGAGGAAGGAAATAGCTCAGGCCTAGGTGCTGGCAAGAGATGGGGGTGCAGGGAGGGCTTCTGGGAGGCGGCAGCTCTCCAGGGGTGCCCTGGGGCTGCCTTTCATACCCTCCCCGGAGCGCTGGCCCAGGACTCTTGCAAAACCAGCCCAGAGCAAAGGATCTTACCCACGGGAGCCCCCTTATGCCCCAGCCTCCAGGATGCATTCCAAGTCAGGGACACATCACACACACACACATCAAGTTCCCTTCTTGAGCAAGCAACCTTGCCCAGAACTCAGCCAAGATGTGAGATTTCAGAGAGGGCCCTCAAGGCTTCCAGGCACTGAAGCCCTTGAGCCCATGCCGGTGTCTCCAAGTTCATGGCCTTGCTCGGTCCTTACCCACAGCCTGCTGGCTTCATCTACCCCCAATCTCCACACCCTCAGGAGCTGGGCAGGGGCACTGTGAGGGTCAGATCCACAGTCACCAGGGGGTGGCCTCACCCACCTCGAGGGTCCCTCGGGGCCAGAGTCATGACATCACGGAGCCCCAAGGCAGCACTTCTAACCTGTGATCACAGGGACCCTCTGGGTGCACGGGGCCCGGGACCATTCCGGATGAGGTTCATGCTAACAGGCCCAAGAGGGTGTTGAGCTGCTGCGGAGTAGGCCGAGCCTCCGCTCTCTCGAAGCTTCTCTATGCTTATGGCCGAGGCGTGGCTGGTGAAAGCTGGCACTCTCTATGCCAGAGCTTTTTTTGACCTTCCCCTGAGAACATAATCACACAGCAGCTCTCTGCCCCAGGCTGCCAGGGCTGTAATTTCAGGGCCCAGAGGGGGCTCTAACTATCTTTAGACAGGCACGGTCTGGGGTGTGGCCAGATGAGGGCAGGTGGACGGGGCTGCGCCACAGGGAGGCATCTGTGGCCTGCCTGGGAAGTGAGTAAGATATAGGGAGGCCACGAGTCACTCCAGGGCCCCCCATGGTCTTCCCTGAGGGAGGCCAGCCACCAGGAGCAGGGCCCAGAGCTGCCTCCTACCTGCAGTGGCTGAGGGTAGGTGCAGGAGAGGGGGCTGGGCAGCCAGTGTCACCGGATTGGCCCCACATGGCCGCCATGGTGGCAGCTGCTACAGGCGCAGGGCCTGGGAGAGGCATAGGCATGGGCACACCACACTGGACACAATCTTTGCCTTCCTCGGCTCTCTGTGCCCCTTCCTGGGCCTGTTTCTCCTGGATGAGGGGACTTGAACCAAGCTTGCCTCAGCGCGGGGCATGAGGCAGGGGGAAGGCTGGGGACTAGCTGTGCAGAAGGCTAGGCCAGAGCCTGGTGAAGGAGCAGGAGGGCTGTCCCTCTGGCTGGCGTGCTGCTGATGGAGAGAAGCAGGCAGCTTGGAGGAGAATTTGGAGGCTAAGGCACAGGACTCTGGGACTGTGGCTGGGAGGGGGCACCCCTGCTGCCCGTCTCCACTCTCTACTTCTCAGGCTTGTTAGCCTATGTATGCCCCTCCTGTCCCTGCTATTCCCACTATCTTTACCTTCAGTCCCACCCCCATCACCTCAGTACCCGTGTCTCAATCTGGGGATTGATGAATGCCTCCCTTCTTGCCACCTGACCCAAGTCACTCCTACCCTATTGTCACCACCATTACAATGATCATTACAGTGTCCCCCCAGATGCCCAGTACTTCGGGGTTACCAACTAGGCTGTGCCCACTGCTGTACCCTCTGCTAGAGCCAGCATTTGCCCCCAAGAGGAGCTTGGCGAGCAGGCATGAGAGAGCAGGGGAGAGGGGGTGGGGGCATGGGTGAGGAAGAGGCGGGCGCACGGTGACAGGCAGGCTGGGTCCTGCCACCAGGTGTCGGCTGCGCCACACTCGCTCCCCTGACTGGGGCTCTGTCTGAGGCCTTCCCTGGCTGTGCTCTGAGAGCCCCTCCCACTGGGGGCATGCCATACTGCCACAGCCACCTTCCCACTCGTCCTGAAGCCTTGGGCCTCCAGCTGCTGGCACCCCAGCCCTGAGCTCCAGGCCCTTCTGGGAATGGCCTGGGCTGAAGAGAGCACCCTGGCTGCAGTCAAGCCCCCTCTGCTCAGGAATGTCACCGAGGGATTGGCCCCTGTGCCTGGGTTCGGCCTACCTGGTAGCAGCCCCAAGGGCCAAGAGGCTTCCTGTCTGAGAGGTGGAATTAAGCTGGGCAATCATCTGTGGGCTGCCTGCCTCCTCCACCCCCCTGCACCCTCCTCTCCCTCCTGCATCCCCTGCCCCCCACTCCACCCCATGGCCAGGTTGCCCTGACAAGCCGCTGGCCCTTGAGTGTGGCCCTTCTCCTCCCAGGCCCTCTGGCCTTATGTGCTCAGTAGAGGTAAGAACGTGGAGGCGGGGCGGGGGGGGGGGGGAGGGATGTTGGGGGAGGGGGGTGGTCACCCAGCCCAAACTTTCTGTGCCTTCCAGGTCCTGACCTCTGTGACTGTGGGGATGGAGGGAGCCAGGGGCTGACCAGAGCAGGAGGGGCTGGGCCAGGGTGGCTGGCTGGGGAGGAGGGGTCGTGAGAGCTGGGGAAGCAGTGGCCAGTGCCTCAAGGGCTGCTGACCCCAACCCAGCCCAAACAGGAAGTGCCCTATCTGTGGGCCCAGGCCCGGGAGGAGAAGGAATGCAGGGATGAGTCCAAAGCAAACACTCAGCCAGCTTCCCAGGCCTCTCCCCGCCCCCGCCAGGGCCTGGCCCTTGCTCTGCTACGAACTTGGGGCGGGGGGGAGGGATGGCTACAGATTGGAACCAATGCAAAACTCAAAGTTCCCAGGGCCAGACCCCAGCCAGAGGTGGTGGGAGGGCAGGGTCTCCGCAGGGGGCAGTTGCTACCCTTCCTCATCCAGCGGCACTGAAGACTGGGGCCAGTCCTACTCCCGCCACACCCTTGATGCCTGTCGCTTGCCTGTCTCCCCAGCCCCCACACCACCATAAGCCCCCCACACCCCCGGGGCAGGGCTGGGTCCATCGCGCTCCCTGCCGGTTGTGGCCCGCTGTCCCTCACCCTTGCTAGTACCGAGCAGGGTGGCATCTTGGGCTGTTGAAGCTGACCTAATGACTCCACCCTGTTCCCAGTGGCTCCCTCACACAGGCAGGGCAACTGCTTCAGTGGTCTCAGGGGGCTCCTCAGACCCTGTGTCCCCACCCAGCACAGCTGGCTGGTCCCATCCTCAGGCTCAGCAGGGCTGAGCCCTCACAACTCACTGGTGTCTGCATCTGCCTCCCTGCAACTCGGGTGAGGCAGCAGTCGCTGCGGGGCCTCCAGGGCTGGGCCTGGCCTCCCAGGGACCAAATGCTCACTCCCCAAGAGTGGTTGAGACGATGGTGCTATGGTGCTCCCCACCCTCCCCTGACACCAGGTTGCAAGAGGGCACATCAGGGACCCACATCCTTGGACGCCTGTGCCTGCCCCCACAGGCTGTGGGTAGGGCCCTAGGGACCCACAGGATGGGGTTGAGTGAACTGGGGATGAGTGTGCACTGGGGATCAGGGAGGGGAGAACCAGATGAGGGCCCTGGTCCTGGAATTGGGGGAGCGGGAGAGAAAAGGCGCTTCTGGCCTCGGTGCAGGCGTGGGTGTAGGTGGCTCCAGGACAAGGGCAGGTGCCTCCATGTCAGCCTGCTCTGCCAGCCGAGCTCACCTCTGTGTATCCATGATGCCTGGCCAGGGACGCTTCCTGGATGAGAGGTACTGATGCTGTCCTTAGTAAAGGAGGTGAGCCTGACCCCCAGATGGCTTGCGGCCGAGCCGCAGGGGACTGCAGGACCCTGGCCAGGGCAGGTGGGGAGGTTCTCAGAGAAGCTTTTGGAACGAGGCCCTCTTAACCCTCTGCTGACAAAGCAGTGTCCAAGATACGGGCCCGGGGCTCCATGCCCAATGGAGAACCAGCGTGCTCATGTGGCTTAGATCCGGGAAGGAGGGAGGGAGGCTGGTGGAGCTGCGCGGGCATGAACGAGATGCATTTATTATGTTCAAGTCCAAACCAGCACCGCACCCTGCTGGGCCATTTCCTAAGTGAAGGGGCCTCAGGAGTCAATGGGAAGTGGGCGCATCTGAAGCATCAGGGTCTTCTAGATCTTTCTCCCAGTGGTGCAAAGATCAAGTAGAGCTGGGCCTGAGCCCTCACCACCACCAGTCCCGAAGGAGCAGGGGGCGGGGAAGGTTGGCAGGGTGGGGTTAGGAGCCCTCCCCCTCCCCCTGCTGGGGCTGGAGGACCACACTGTGGTAGGCTCGGATGCAGGAGAAGGCAGTGGGTGGGATTCGGCGCCGGTCGATGAGGTTGTTCTCCAGGTGCGTGGAGATGAGGTTGGAGTCCTGGGCCACGCGTGTGTCACAGATGGAATTCAGGGGCACGTATCTGTGAAGGGGGGATGGCGGGGCCGAGCAGAAAAGAGAAGATCCCAGAAAGGGGAGACAGGCATCAGGCAAGAGGAGAGAAAGAGAGGGCCCCACGGTCAGGGGGTGGTGAGACTGAGGCACAGAGACCAGACCCAGGGTGGAGGGTCAGGCAGGTACTGACACCACCTGCTACCTCTCCACTCAGGGCTTAGCCCTTGTTGCTGGAATTCTGCTGTCTGCAGCCCTCCACCTTGGCTGTAGCCTCTGGGCACAGCCTCCCATCATGATAACCAAGACGGATGGATGGGAGCGGAGAAGGATTCCACCCCTCTCCACAATCCCACCCTCAGCCTCTGAGGCCCCCAGGTGAGGAGCCCATAGACCATCCCTCCCTAGCCCACCTAGCAGGCAGGGCCTCCTGGCCTCAGCTTCCCCTTCCTCCCCAAGCTGGCAGTGGGGAGGGGTGGGACAGCAGGGCAGGCACCGGCAGGTGGCCCCACCTGATCTTGTTGTGGCTCAGGCGCAGCACCTGCAGTCGCCTGAGGCCCAGAAGGCCCCGCGGGATGGCCTGCAGCTGGTTGTGGTCCAGCAGCAGCTCAGCCAGGGAGGCGTGCAGGCCCAGGAATGACACGCTGTGGATGCCATCGGCGCCCAGGCTGTTGTGGGACAGGTGCAGGAACTCCAGGCCTGGCTTCATGTGAGCGAACACGTAGCCAGGGATGCGCTCGATGCGGTTGTGGTGCAACGTCAGGTGCCGGAGGCCCCGCGGCAGGAAGGAAGGCACGTGCACCAGCCGGTTGTGGGACAGGTCAAGGGTCTCCAGCTTCCTGTAGGGTGGAACACACGGGTCGGTTTGGGGTCAGCTGGTGGCACCTGGCCAGAACCACAGCAACAGCTGGAGCCCAATTCAGGGTCCCTGGTTCACACTCAAGAGGAGAGTGGGGATTTGCCCCCAGACAGAAGCCAAAATCAGAGCTTCCAACAGCTGGGAAGGGCCAGGAGGCCTGCGGCAGCCTCACCATGAGTCAGGCCAGGCCCTGTCTGGCTTCTGTGTCCTCCTCTGTCCCTGAATCCGGGAAGAGGGGATCTGGATGGGGCCCTTCCTCGCTCACTGCAGGGTTGGCGATGCTGGCCCAATTCTTTCCCACCCTCCGGGCCTCCTAAGATTTCCACCTGACAAGGGAAATACAAATGGAGGTACCTGCGATCTGGGGAAAGAGGCGGGGGAGGGTGAGCTGTCACCCCATCTTCCCCACTTAGGCCTGTTCCTGCTCTGCCCTTCCTTGGCCTCACGGCCCTCTCCTCTTGTCCTCTTCCTGCCTCACCCAGGCTAATAAGCAGAAGACAGACGGGAAGGGAAAGAAAAATAAGGCTCCCAGAGGGTCAAGGCCAGGCGACCCCGAGGGATCTGGGAGGCAGGCAGTGAAGCTCAGGCCACCGTGAGCCCAGGTCACACCACGGTGGGTGAGGACAAGGGCTGGTAGGGAAAGGCAGGGGCAGAGGGTGGTGAAGCTCCTAGAATGGGTCAGAGCAGGGAAAGTGGCCTCTCTCAGTGACATCCCCCAGCCCCTGCGGTGGGGTCAGTCCTTTGGCCTTGGGGCCCATGACGCCCTCAGGCAACAGGGTGGGGGCTCCAGTGCCTCCTGAGCCTGTTGAGCCGGCTGCCCCCTCCCCTCCGACCAGCCAGAGAAAAGCTGGGCGGCGCCGGCCCAGGCTTGACTGGCCGCCAGCCCCCTGCCCAGGCCCCGCGGTGGGAGTGGAACGGCGGCAGGACGGCCCCTCCCTGGGCTGCTGTCTGCTTTCTTTTGCCCCCTTGGCAAGAGGGGGAGAGGAAAAAGGAATAATTAAACCCAAACGTCCTGGTAACTTTTTCCTGGAACATGAAGATGCAGGGCGGGAGGCTCCAGTCCCTGGAATGGCGGGTAGGACTGTCTGTTGACCCCCCCCACCCCGCTCCTTGGTGGTTGTCAGACCCCATGGATTGTACCTCTCCAGCTCTCCCCCTACTCCAGAAACCACATCCTGACTCCTTAGACATTGCCTGTAAGGGCCAGGTCTCCTCCTGGACCCCTCCTGCCAGTGTCCACTCAGCTGTCCAAACGAGATCACAGGGACTCATCCTGGACCCTTCTTGCGGTGGGGCGAATAGTGGCCCTCAAAAGATACATCTACCCAGAACCTGTGAATGTGACCTTATTTGGAAAAAGGGTCTTTGAAGATATAATTAAATGAGGATCTTGAGATGAGATCATCCTGGAGTAGGGTGGGCCCTAAATCCAACGACAAGTGTCCTTATAAGAGACAGAAGAGGAGACACAGACGCGGGGGAGAAGGCCACGTGGAGACAGAGGCAGGGACTGGAGTGAGGTGGCCACAAGCCAAGGAACACCTGGGGACCCCAGAAGCTGGAAGAGGCAGGAAGAGTCCTCCCCTAGAGCCTGCAGAGGGAGCACCGCTCTGCCGACCCGTGGTTTCGGACTTCTGGTCCCAGCACTGCAAAAGGAGAAATCTCTGTTGTTTTAAGCTGCCCAGTTTATGGTACTTTGTCATAGCCACTCCAGGATACTTAGACACCTCTCTTTCTCGTGCCTTGCCATCTCTTCCTTGCCCCTTTCATGCCCCTGTCGCTTCCTAGCTAGACTTAGCACCAGGTCAGCTCTCACCACCTGCACTGCCCCTCTGTCCAGGCCCACAGCACCTCCCAGGTGAGCTTCCTGGGGGCTGGCAGGGCAAATCCAGGCCTGGGCAGGGGAGGGGGTTTCTGTGGCTTTCAGGATTCTGCCAGGTGGGAGGGACAGAGGGGGATCTTGGAGGAGCACAGGTGACCCAGGCCCAAGCAACAGGGCCACCCTGGCCCTCTCCACCCCCCTCCCCCCCGACCCATGCCTCACTCTCTGGCTTCCTTTGGGCACATCTTCTTTCTCTGGCCTCCATGTGCCCATCACAGGGAAGCTCAGGTGGTGCTAGAGCAGGCAGTGGCACTCACGGGAGATCGATCCAAGCACGGGGTGCAAGCCGGTCCTCCTGGAGCCGGTTGTTGCTGAGCACCAGCACTCTGAGGTTGCGGCTGCGGTTCAGGGCACCCTCCGAAACTTCCTCAATGGCGTTGGTGCTCAGGTGCAGCTCCTAGGGCCAGGGCTTGGGGTGAGGGGCCCACCTGCTACTCCCTTCCACCTGGACCCGTCCATGGGACTCAGGTGCCACCTTCTCTGCTCCTCTTGGGGCCTGGCCATCTGTGCAAACGATCCCGGTGACATCTGCCAGCAGTGCCATGGCTCCTCAGAAGCCCACAAGACACAGTCCCAGAGAGTACTGCCAAGCATAAGTGGACTGTGTGGCCCAGAGGGGGCATGGGCCTTGCTCAGGGACACCCAGCAGGTCCATGAGGGTCTTCAAAGCCCAACTCTGGGCTTCTGGAAGGCTGCTCAGGTGGAGGGGAGGCCCTTTGGCACTGAGGCCTTGTGGGTTTATCGTCAAAATTCCCCCCATGGGCAGCTCTACTTGCCGGCGGCAGATGCTCTGGTCTTTTGACCACAACATTGCCTCCCCGGGCTCAGGGCTCCCAGCTCACCTGCAGGGAGGCTGGCAGGCCAGGCGGAATGGTCCGCAGCTGGTTCCGGTCCAGCCTCAGGTAGACCAGGCTGCGTAGGGGCTGGAAGGCCAGGGGGGAGATATTCCCGTCATGCAGCTGGTTCCCTTCCACCTCCAGTGTCAGCAGCTGGCTGAGCCCTGCAGGGCGGGCAGAGGGGTGTGTCAGCTGACTACAGAGCTCTGAAGGCCTCCTGGGAGCTGCCGCTGTGGTTCCAGAGACCCCCTGCCCCTAGAGGCCAGGGCCATTTTCCCAGGCTGGTGCTCCTGTCTCTGCCCTCCAGCCAGGCTGTCCTGGGCAGACCCTCTCCTTGCCTGCACCTTTCCACAGCCTCCCTGGCTGCCCAGGCCCAGCCCCCGGCCCTCGCCCGCACCCTGGAAGCTGCTGTGCTGCAGGCCCTGCAGGAGGTTGTCGTTGAGTTTGAGCTCTTGCAGGGAGGTGGGCAAGGCTGGCACTGTGGACAGTGAGTTCCCATCCAGGTTCAGCCGTTTCAGCCGAGTCAGATTCTGGGGGAGGTGGGGAGAAGAGGAGGCTGGGGTGCTGCTAGCTGGGAACAGGCCTTCTTGGCATGCCTTTGGGCTCAGCCCGCCCAGGGGGCACCCCTATTTGGTTGCATCATGGCTTCCTAGTTCCCAATTGGACCAGGCTTGTCTGGGGATTTCTGGAACCCCCTTTAGTTTCTCCCAAGAGTCCTGCTCCCTCTTGGGGCCCAGGGATCTCTGCCACTCTCCATACTCCCAGCTATGGACCGTGTCACCCTAAATCACCAAAGCCCACCATGCTGGGTGCTCTGTGCAGTGCTTCCTCCAGGCCTTATCCCCCAGGCAGGGCGGGGCAAGGACAATGGACACCTGGAGCCATGTCAGACCTGCCAGTCCTCTTCCCCAGCCCAGGTCCCCAGGGAGAGCAGGTGGAGGGGCCGCTGCGCACCTTGAAGGCATGAGGGTGCAGGCCTTGGGCATCCAGCTTGTTCTTGCTCAGGTCAAGCCATTCCAGGTTGGGCAGCCCCAGGAATGTGTGGGCTGGGATCTTGGCAATTTCGTTCTCTGTGTACACATGGGGCGGCCATATTCCAGGTCCCTTTCTCCCCCTCCCCTCTGCCACACTGTACCTCCCTGAGGCCAGAGGCAGCAGTGATACGCTCCTTGAAGGAGCTGGCTCTTCTGGCTATCCCAGGTTGGGGCATCTTCTCACTGCCAACCAGGACCCACAGCGAGGTGGGCCATCCCCAGGGCACAGCAGGGTGGCAGCCACAGTGGCCGAAGCCCCACTCGAGGGGAAGCCCGGGCATGGGGCCTTCTCACCCCTGCTGCGGGGGACGGGTAGAGGAGATGGGCCACCCACCTGCCAGGTAGAGTGTGATCAGGCCAGGGTCAGTCAGGGCAGGGACGTGCTTCATCTTGACGTTGCCACAGGCAATGGCCGCCCGGGCCAGGAGGCAGGAGGCCGGCAGGGAGGGCACAGCTTGCTCAGCAGTGCCCAGGTCTGCAAGCCTGTGCCCGGGGCCTTGACTGCTTCCGGGCCTTTTCTGCCCATGGCCTGTGGTCCTCAGGATGCTGCTGCCACCATGGCCTTGGCTGCGGTCTTTCTTTTGACGCCAGCCCCCTCGGCCAGGTTGGTGGGAGGACCCTGGAGGATGGCAGACATGGCCCCAGCCTGGTCACATAGAAACAGGGGCCCCCTGCATCTGCCAGCCACCCAGCTAGCCAGGCTGGAACAACAGGCCACTGGGCCCTCTTTCCTTGGCACCAAGGGCAGAGAGGCCCACATGGGGGCCCTGAGGCTGGGGAAGGGGACCTGCCATGGAGAGTTCCCCTCCTGCCCCACACATGAGGGTGTTCAGCTTGGGCAGACTGAGAGCGGGGCGGGGTCTGAGTGGCTGGTGACACTGGTGAGATTAGCGTGAGATTGGCCAAGCCTTGGCCACTTTGGACTCACACACGGCCCTGTTCCCCTGCCGCAGGCCCCATCTGGGGCCCGCCTATCCCGGCCAGTCCTCACCTTTGGGGGGCCTCCCGAGCTTCAGGCCTCTGCTCCTGGCTTCGCGGACTCTCGCCTTCCTGCCCTGGCCCTTCTCACCAGCCACTGCCCCATCTTGGGCTCGGGGGGCCCTGCTGGCCTGCAAGGGCCTGAGTTTGGCGGCCTGGGGCTTTGCTGCCTCAGCCCCTGCTGCCGCTGTGGCCTGGGGCTGGGCCCACTCGGTGCTGGGCTCCTTGTTATGACCCTGTTCCTGCTCCCAGGCTGCTGGGGGCAGCTCCTTCCTCTGGGCCAGCCCTGGTCTGGCAGGGGCCTTCCAGCCAGGGGCTGGGGGCTGGGCGGGGTCTCCGTGGGCTCCGTCCTCAGGCCTGTCCGGGTCGCCGTTCCTGGGAATTCGTCGCACCTGACCTACAGAAGGAGGTGGGCTACAGCTGGTGTGGGCTGGGGTGGCTGGGACCCCTGCATGGCTGAGAGGCAGCATCTCCTTCCCCTCGAGTTGTAGATCAGCCACGGGGGCTGTCAGCCATGGCAAAGGAGGGCCAATAGCCCCTAGGCCTCCCCTCCACCATGTGGCGGCCCCTCATTAACCAGCGCTGACCATGGGCCTCCCCTGCAGGTCTTGCTGTCTGCAGGCAGCGGGTGCCTGGGCCCACCCACTGGTCCCTCCTGCTCCACTCCCAGGCCTGGGGTGAGGACACCAAGCACGGTGCCAACCACTGGCGTATGAGATGAAGGCCACACCACAGCTGGTCTCCTCGGGCCCTTTGTGCCACCCCATCCAAGCCCCAGACCCTCACTTGCAGCCTCTCACACTTCTCCCAGTCTCCCTAGTAGGCCTGCACAGCTGACTCAACTCCCAAACCAGCAAACCTGGATCCATTCTTCCAGCCCCAGCTGCAGCAGCCTCTGCTAGGGGGGCCTCTCCCTTCCCCTCTCCCTACCTCTCAGAGTCTGCAATCACCCCTCACCCTCCAGGGAGGGTTCCCTGAGGCCCATTGGGCCCCTCCCAGCCCCTGCCCAAGCACCCAAGGTAGGCACCAGGCGGGCAGCCCCAGGGTGACTGGCTTTCTCACCCTCTGCCCCAGCCCCAGGGTCCCGTAGCAGGGCAGGGTGCTCCCCTCCTGTCAGTCTCTTCCCGCTGGTGCCACCTACTCACCATCGGGGGTCCTAGGCTGGCTGGGCGGTGGTGGCCGCAGGGTATGCAAGCTCCCGGGTGTTGGCGCAGCCATGGGCTCTCTCAGGCTCGGCCCCTGCTTGGCCAGGGCCCCTCTGGGGCAGCAGCCCACCCAAAGAGCCAGGATGGGGAGCAGCATGGTCTTCATGGCCACCTCACGTGGGCCGCACAGGCCACCTGGGCCAGTGGAGGGAGGAATTGCTGGGAGAGGTGGGAGCGGCAGCCACAGCAGGAAGGGACACACGCGGGATGGCATGCAACAGTTCTGCTGCCTGAGCTCTTGGCCCTGGCTGCAGCGCTCACAGCCTCCCCTACTCGCCTTGGCCCTCCCCCAGGAAGCACCCCCTCAAACACACACCTCTCCAAGCCTTGCCCCCGACTTACCCCAACAGTCGCCTGCTCCCACCTGAAGAGAAAGAGAGATTGATTTTTTCTTGGACCCGAGTGCTCCTGTTCTTTTTCTGTAAGGCCTGCATTTATTCTCCACTGGCCCAGGCCCAGTGGCCCCCATGAATGGGGCTTCTGTCTCCAGACACAGTGGGCCTGTGAGGCCCACCACAGAGCAGGCTGCCCACCCCAGGCTGCCAGGTCCTACCTCCATGCCTGGGAAAGAAGAGGGGCTGGGCCATGCAAGCAGCAGACCCCAGGGCCTCCTGGGTCCTCAGGAGAGGGGGCAGGTGCCAGGGCCACCTGGGCAATGGCAGCTCTGGCCCCTCTGGAACCTGCCAAGCCTGTGGGCTTCTGCCATAGGCACCAGTGCTGAGGCCTCCCAATTCCGGAGGAAACAGAACATGTGGACAGAGCTAGGAGGTGAGCGTGGACCCTGGCCCTCAGGGCCCCAGCACCACCTGGGCACGGGCCTGCCTCCGGATGGGGCTGGAGTTCAAAGCTCAGTTCCTGGTCCTTCTACCAGCTCCTGGCCTACCTCTGGGCACCTCCCTTCCCTCCAGACCTCCACTTCCTCCTCTGTAAAATGGAGGTGGGGGAGTTACAGCTCCTGCGGCCCCCTCAGCTGCACCCCACCTCCACATTGGAGTGTCTATGGACAAGGGACTGCTGGGTTCCCTGGCCTGAGGTGGCTTGGCAGTGGCCCGAGTGGGGCCATCTCATAGGGCCCCCAAACTTCTTGGCCCAGAGTCCCAGGTCCCAGTGTGACCACTGTTATCAGGGGCTCCAGAGATGCCCCCATGCCTCACACACACCCTCTCAGTCAGAGGGGCACCTGCGGGTCAGGGTGGGGCCAGGTGGAAAGGAGGCTGGGCTCGAGGGCAGGGGCTGTGGGGTGGAGCAAGAGGCAAAGAAGAGGATGTCTGACCATAGGCCTCTGGGCCAGCTCACAGAGGGTCCCAGCCCCAGACCCGGCAGTGAGAGCCAAGGGCGGGCGGGCGGGGGCTGGCAAAGAGGCCCAGCCTCACCACAGGCTCTTCAGGGCCAGCCTTGAGGAAGGTTTTCCTACAGCTCTGTCCAGCGTTGACTTATGTTTGGAAGCGATCTTAAAAAATGAGTTAATTGTGGGCAAGGCTTGGGTGGAGAGGAGAGGGGAAGTCGGGGGAGGGGGCCGGAAGGGCTGTCGGGAAGGAGCTCTCCGTTGCCATCTGGGGTTCAAGGTCTCTGTCCAGGGCCACTGGGGAATGTGTGAGACCCAGGAGGGGGGTGGGAGCAGGGCAGGGCAAGGAGTCCCCAGCAAGTGGATCTTCAGTGGGTTCCTCAGCATGTGCCCACTCGGGTGTAGGGAACAGCCCGAGTCCTGAGTGCCAGATATATTGCATGCAGGGTATGGCGGGGACATGGGAGTCGCTGCCTTCTCGGAGCCCCCATGCCAGGTAACAGTCCAGTATGAGCTACATGGGGTTTGCCGGCACCCTCCTCCCCCATCCCATCCAGGGCTCTGGTTTATGGCCTGAATTTGGGACCATGCCATACACAGACCAGAGACAGGGACTGTCTGGGGAATGAGCGTGAGCAAGCACCTTAGAAGCCAAGGATGAAGCCACTGTCTGCCTGTGCGCCCGTGGGTAACACAGGATGTCCTGGGCCGGCATTCTGCTGAAGCTGGGGGAGGGGAGCACTTTGGCACAGGAGGCCCGAGGTGAGGTTACCCAGGGATCCTGGAAGACTGAGCAAACACCACCGCCCCAACTACAGAGAAGGAACCAAGAGGGGGTGGGGCTCGCCCGAGTCAGACGCCAGAGGCCAGGCCTCCTGCCTCCTGCCACCAGTCCAGGCATCGCCTGAGGAGGAGGAAGGACCCGCCCGAGGTGGGCCCCTGGAGATAGGCTGTGGTGGGAGTCCTGGCTCTGACCCTCCCCCTGCCTGGGGATGGATTCTGGAATCCTGGCCCCCGACCCATTTCCCCTGTTCGCGCCGCTCCCCAGGCGCTGACTAAACATCCTGCCATCTGGTTCCCATTAGCCGGGCTGGGGGTGGGGGAAGCTTGCTCCCAGGTTTCTCTGGCACAGCGGCCTGGAGGAGGGAGGGACCCCCGCTCCTACCCACCTTGGCAGGAAGGGGTGAGGACTGGAGCACTCTCAGTTCCCCAGCTCCCATGGAGTCCTGTCCTCTCCGCCCTTCCCCCCACTGGCGGCCCAGTGGACCTACTCTGTCCAGTCTCAGGGTGCCCGGCCATCGTGGGGACCTTGAAGGAGCCCCCATGGAGCAGAGTCGGCTTGCTGGGGGCTTGGCAGAACCAGAGGTGCCCTCCTGAGCCCGCCCCTCCTGCACTCAGAGCTCACTCGTGGACTTGGGCTGAGACAGGCAGGGCCCCTGGCCAACACTAACCCTGAGCCCGGTGTCTGGAGTGCAGGGTGGGAGGGGTGCTGGGATTTTCCAGGAACCAGGGATGCAGCCGGGGGTTGCTGGAAAGAGTTTTGGGCTCCCAGCTCTGCCCTTGATGGACCAGCCACGTGATGTTGGGAGCAAGTTTCCCTGCTCAGGACCTCAGTCTCCCCATCTCAATGTGCTGGACGTGGGCTCCTTGGAAAGTTCTAGAATCTGAGAGCTGGAAAGGGCCTACATAAGCTGTATGAGATGATCAAGGTCACTCCTAGCTGCACAACCCCAGGATTCTAAGGGCAAGGAAGGGACTCTTGCCCCTTCTTCTCCTGCCCTTCCCTTCCACGTGGCCACTGTCCACACACGCGTGCACACCCAAGCACACACATACCCTCACAAGTCGGGACTCAAACTGGCAGCTCTGAGGATGCCAAAGCCATGCTCTTTGTCCCTCAAGTCCCCTTAGGACCGCACAGCTGAGAGTCCTCCTCCCACCAAGGGAGGATTGGAGAAGAGAGTGTCAGCTCACCGAACATTCCTGAGCCCCTTCTGTGGGCCAGGCGCTGCTCCGCTGGCCACTGTGTGGTGCAGCAGTGAACCACACGGCCAGCTACCCTGCGCTCACAGGGATCCCATCAGAAGGAAAGGGGCTGGCTATGGTGACTAGAGGGAGGGACATTTTTGACAGGGAATCAGATGAGGACTATGAGAAAGTGACATTTGGGTGGAGACATGAGTGAAGAGATAGCCATGAAAAAAGAGCTCTAGCAAAGAGCTCTCCAAAAAGGAGGGAGGGCCAGTGCAAAGGCCCTGAGGAAGGAAAGGGTTTGGCCCAATTTGAGAACCAACCAGGAGATCATGTGGTGGAGCAGGCTGAGTGAGGGGTGAGGCTGGGGAAGGGCAGGAGGGCCAGCTTGATAGGGCGTCAAAGGGTGGTGGGCCGACTTTGCCTTTGACCTTGAAGGAATCAGGGAGCCACCACAGACTTCTGGGCAGAGGAGTCACATGATCTCACTTACATTATAAAAGGATCCCTTGGGCTGCGGGGTAGAACACAGACTTGTTGGGGGCACAAGCGTGGAAGACCAGAGTCAGTGTGGAGGCAGCTGCGCCCTCCAGGGGAGAGGTGATTTTGGCTGGCCCAGGGTGGAGGCTGCAGGTGGTGGAATGGGTGAAGTCAGGATGATGTGGGCTGAGAGAGCCTGGGGCAGAAGCTGGGGAGTCCAGCTCCTGAGTGTCAGGTGTGCAGTTGGTGATTAGACAGCCAAGCGGTGACATCTAGAAAGCAGTTCCATGTATGAATCTGGAGCTCAGGGTCAAGGTCTGGGCTGCTAGTCCTACCCTCCCACTATCTGTCACTTGGCAAGTACATGGAGGCCCTACTACACACTAGGTCTTCTGCCAGGTCCCAGGGCAGAAGAGTGGCTCTGCAGCGAAAGACACACCTTTGGGGTGACCTCCCAGAGTAAGTAACATCAAAACTAGTGTGTGCGTGCACGTGTGTGTGTGTGTGCAGGCGTGAGCACGTGCACACCTGCACACAGATGCTGGGTCTACCCACTGGGTCGTGCGGGAGGGTCTGTCTGGCACATGCTCGTGCATCTCTCTTATATAAATATAGGTACACACGGCCTTTGCCCTCTTCAAGCTTTGAGAAGAAAAAAGCCAAACTTTGCATGCCCTCTTCCTGTTGCCAGCAGTTTCTTCCCTAGAAAAAACCCATCTTATTTTAATGCCATTGAAACCTCAGAGGACCTGGTCCCAATTAAACACTTTTCTTGCAGACGCTTTTGTGAGCACTAAAGACATCAGCCCATCCAGATTCAGGCCTCGTGCTTCTGTGCCCAGGACCTGGCGTTCCTGAGCAAGCGAGTGAGTGACGGAGGGAGGGAGAGACAGACAGACAGGAACAGAGACAGGGAAAGGAGAAGGAGGGAAGGGGAACCAGAACCCCAAATGGGACAATGATGGCTGGGGATGAGGTGGGGGGTAGTGAGGGGAACTGGCGGTCACGGAAGAGGTGCCAAGGCCTTCAGCTGCTGGAGTGTGGCCGCCCCTGGAGAGCGTGGAGGGAAGGTGGACTGGAGGGGGCCGAGTGCAGCAAGGGCGGCTTTGGGGCAAAAAGGTCCCAGGTGGCCCATGTGGCTGGGATGTGGCCGGGTGGCGGGAACAGGACCAAGGTTGGGATGGGAGCACATGAGAGCCACTTTCCCATCCTCTTTCCCCATCTAAAATCCCAATTGGTTCCTGCCAGTAACGTGGGCCCCACTTGACTCCCTTTGGAAGGTGCCCCTGCCCCTCCAGGTGGGCATGGAGGGGCCTCAGAGGACAAAGGCTGAGCAGAAACTGGGGCTCGTGCTCAACTGGGGGCCAAGGACAGGCAAGGCGAGGTTGAGTGCCCCCTCCCCCGCCCAGCCCTCCCAAGCGGGCACGTTCATGTTCCAGTCCTGGCGCCCGTGTCTCCAGCTCCAGACGCATGTGACTCAGCCTCGCCGGCCTTGCCAAGCCGTCTAGACCCGAGTGTCTCCCCGCAGAGGGGGCCGTCCCGCCCGCCATTTCCTCTCCCGCCGCCGGGGGGAGGCTGAGCCCCCGCGCACGTGCAGCCGCGCGCGCCCCCTCCTCCCCTGCGCCGCGTGCACGCGCAGCCGTCCCGGCCCAGCTCTCACCGCGCCGGGCACCTGTCCCTCCTCCCGCCCCACCGCGGCAAACCCGGAGCGCGAGGGCGACAGCAGGGAACCCAGCGGCCCCCAGGCGCCCAGCCTGCCCCCCATCTGTGGGGCATGGGGCCAGAGGACAAGTGAAGACCCCAGCTGTGGCCTCTCCCCCTCCCCCGTGTCTGTTCCCGCTCCTAGCTCCATTGGGGCCAGGAGCGCACTCGTGGGTACACCTCTGCCCACGTGGCCTGGCTGGGTCCACACCCCGACAAATGCTTTGGGCCTGAAGCAAGATTCACCCTGGGAGGGGATGGACCCCTAGGAGTGGGCTGGGATCCCACTGGGGTCCTGGACGTGGGAAAGTTGCTCTTGCAGGAGCTTGTGGCCTGGGAGGGGGTGGTGTCCCGTTGGCCCCAAGTACCCGTCGGTGACAGCAGGAGGTGAGGGTGGGCCCTAAAGCAGGGGTCCCCAGGCAGGGCCACGTTTGAGGGAGTGTGAGGGCGGCACTGCCTAGGGTTCCCATGGGTGGGAAGCCATTTGCCTCTCTCAAGGGCTGGCTCTCCAGCTGCCCCTGCCTTGGGTTGCTATGGTCCCTGCCCCAGCACAGGGACCAGAAGTGACAGGAAGAGGAGGCCAAGGTCCTAGGGCAGCCACTGCATCCTCATGTGCCAGTAGACTCTTAATGTGGATGCAGAGTCCTAGAATGAGAGCATTCTAGAATTAATTGGCAGTCATCAGTCAGCTCCTAGGTTGAGTCTCATCTGCCCAGTGCTAGGCCTAGAGACCACTAGACTCCCCCAAGCCCACACGTGTGGCAGGCCCATGTCTGTCAGGCCCAGGGTGGCGGCGCTGGAGTATTCTGGACTTACACGACTCCAGTAGGGTGTGTTTGGCCAGGCCAGTCCCCAGGGCCTTGTGATGGGTGAATGACAGCCACCCGAGAGAAAGCATCATTTTTGTGCTAGGAATCCTTCCAGTCTGATTGCCCATTTTAAAGTTTGGCATCTCTGCAGCGTTTCGGCTCTTCCTCCTCTCCTTTGCAAGGGTCCCCCACTTTCATGTTCTCCACCACTCCTCCCATGTGCATGAAGATGGTTTTTGAGTGGGCTCCTGGCTGGCACAGACGGCGTGGGCTAGCTGCAATACCTGGGTGCCTGGGTGGCTGGGTGATCAGCAGCCCAGTGTAGCAGCTCAGTGGGGAGCAGATGAGAGAGGTCTGGGAAGGAGGAGGGGGAGGAGAGGGAGGGAGAGGAGGAGACAGCCCACTCACTTTGCTTCTCCTGGGGAGTCTTGAATTCAGACCATCCTCAGCCTTACCTGTTAGCCTGTCTCATTTCTCCCTGAAATCCAATGCCAGGCACCACCACTTCTCCCGTGGACCTGATAAGGTTCTCATCCCATAACTGAATTCTCCCCTGAAATGTCTCACGTGCGCGCGCACACACACTCCCCACTTGCCTTTTCTTCAAGAGCCTGCATTTGGTTCTCACCACCTGATGGACGTGGTGAGGAATCCTTTGATCTCCTTTTCTTACTGGGGAATCTCAGGGGGCAGGAAAGCAGGGGTGGGGGCGACCGGAGGGAGCCTGCATCCCTCAAAGGCTCCCCCCTTTCGGTGGCAGGAGTTGATGGGGTCCTGTGGAACAAGGCCTTCAACCCCTGTCAGATGCAGCAGAAGCCAGTCTGCCTTCTCTTCCTTGCTGGAGAGGTAAACCCTTGAACTTCAGCTTCCTTTGATTGGCGATGTTTGTTGGGGGGGGGTGGGGTGCTCAGGTGAAGATTCCCCCGTACCCTGGGGTCTGCTGGGACATTGGGGCTGAGATACTCTCGGGGCCCTTCCTCTTGCCCAATGCCCTGCTCCACCTACAGCCCGCTGCTCCAGGGTGGGGAGGCCATTGGGTGAAGCCACTTGCTTGGTTATACATTTTTGCGCCAGGCGCACAAAGAGAGGGGCTTCATGTGGCCGGCTGCCTCGGCCTCCACAGCCTGCCAGCCCATCCCTGGCACAGTGGAGTCAGGGCCTGTCAACTGGCCTCATTTTCCAACCAGTTTTCCAAGCCCTGACACATGGTGGAGGCCCTGCTGGGACCCATGGCCAAGTTTCCCCCACAATCAGGACGTTGGCTCTTGCTGAGTGCGGTGCCCAAGTCTGCCCAGGGCCCCACAGTCTCTGCTGCCCCTCCACCCCGCTGCATCCCTTCCCAAGTGGATGGGTCCTTCAGCTCCATTTTTGACCCCTGAGCCACCCAGGCCTCCCTCACAGAACCAGGGGCCCTGGGAAGGAATGCCCCTAGAGAGCTGTCCTCCCCTTCCTCACTGTAGCTATCCACCCCTCCACATCCTTACCCATTTCCCGGGGCCTGCACATCTCAAAGACAGGGAGCTCCCTTCCTTTCCAGGCAGCTGGCTACTGTTTCGACATTGCTCTCCGGGAGAAGTGCTACCTTGTATTGAGCTTGAGTCCACATTTCCAGAAGCTTCTACCACTCAGCCCTTTCTTCTCCCTCCACCCTGAGAGGCCCAGCAGCCTCTGTTCCCATCCCAGCTCCCGGTCTTTCTGGTGGAGGATGCCTGGGAGGTGCCACGACCTGGGGTGGCATGCACAGGGAGGCTGCAGCCTCTTCGGCAGCCGTCTCCACGAGCTGAGGGCTGGCCAGCAGGGCCTCTGTGGAGGAGGATGGATCCCACGACCCCTTAGGATGGTCTTCTCCCCTCAGGGCCCTGGCAATCCCTCCATGTCCCACCCCCTGCCACTGACAGAGCTACTGAGTTGGGGGAAGTGCTGCTTAGAGTATTGGCTTCATCGGGCCGGGTGGAGAAGGGGAATTTTCCAGAGTACACAGGAGCTGGTGAGGATATGGGGAGGCTGGGGGAGGCCACCACACTGCCGTGGTTTCTCCCGCCAAATTCCCCAGTCCTAGGAAAGATCCACAGGAAAACCCACAAGAATTTGAACGTCTGAGCTGGGGCTGTGATGGAAATGAAATTTTTTAAAAAGAAAGAAAAACAAAAATAGAAAAAAAAGATTTAAAAAAACAACCCAACTTCAGCTGCCAGAAGGGCCCAAGGCAGCAGCCACGTCGGAAGGAGGAGGGGGCCTTAAGGTGCTTTGCACATCACTGGGCCCCTGGGCCCCCGGGCTGGGGCTGTCCCTTCAGCTCCAGTTCCTTAGACTAGCTTGGAATTCCATCCGTTCCTTTGGGAGGGCATCAGGCTCTGCCTCACAAGGCCGGGCTGGGGTCCCTTCCTGTTAGCCCAGACTCCTACCGACACTCAAACGACTGCAGTTGCCTCCTGCCAGGTCCCTAGGTCTCCTCGCCTCTAGACCTGACCCCTGATCCTACCCTTCAGGAGATGGCAGGGCAGGGCACAGAGGAGGGATAGCCCCTGGAGGGGACTGAGGAGGGCCGGCAGCAGCTGCCTGCCGCTGGCTCCCCACTCCCTTGGCACCAGCCGCTCTCTGCCTCCCTCCTACCTCATCTGATCCACAGGCCCCAGGGATGGGGGCCTTCACTGAACTGGGGGCTTCGGAAGTCTGGGGGAGGACGGGCTGACAAATTTCATTGCAGATGCACTGAGTTTGCGGGGCCTGAGAGATGCAAAGAAATTTGTAAGTGGACAGGGCAGAAAAGAGCCACAGAATCTTCCACTAAGGTCAAAGACAGACAGACTGGGGGGGAGAGGGAGGGGGAAGTAGGAGGACCCAGCATAATAATAGTGAACATGTACATAGTTCTTTTTATGTGCCAGGCATTGTCCTAGGTATTTCAAAGGAATTATTACCTCATTCCATCCTGACAGCAACTTAATGAGGTAAGTGCTCTCATTATCCCCCTTAGGTGAGGGCAAGGAAGCACAGAGAGGTTAGGTAACCTGGCCAAAGTCACACAGTTAGTGAGTGGTGACGCTAGATTCGAACTCAAGAAACTTTCCTCTAACTACAGCCATGTGGGAAACAGGAGATAGAGCCCGGTGCTGGGAGATGGGAGGCTCAAGTCACAGTTCCGTCCTGCGCCCAAGGCTCCTCTTCATCCTCCAGGGGAGAACCCGACCAAGGCAGGAGCGCCCTCTCCTGGAAGAGGCTCGCCCTGACGCGCCCTGCGCCCCGCCGCCAGCAGGGGCGACGCGGGCCAGACGGGCGACAGAGAGGCAGCTCCGTCCCGCCCTCTTCCGCGGGCCGGCGTCCCAGGCGGCGCCGAGGCGCGGAGCCGCGGCCTCAGGGGCAGGCGCGGTGGGGGAGGGGGGCCGCCGCGGCCGCGCGCTCCAGCCCTGGGCCCGGTCCCGCCCCGCCCCGCCCCGCCCCGCCCCGCCCCGCCCCGCGCAGGCAGGTGGGCGGGAGGATCGCGGGGCTTGCGCGTGATTGGCAGTCGGGCCGGCCAGTGAGTCCGCGGCGTGGGCGGGGCGCGGCTGGAATCGCGAAACATGGCCGGGCTAGGCGCTGGCGGCCGCGGCGGCGGCTCCTGCGGCTGCTGCGAGGACGAGAGCGACGGCGGCATGTTCGAGGCGGCCGTGGAGGTGTTCGCGAAGCTGAAGGTGCCGCGGACCCAGGGAGCCACCTGGGGCGGCGGGGGCCGGGTGGCAGGGCGGGCAGGGCCTGCAGCGGAAGTTGGCGGCAGCGCGCGGCCCCTGTCGCGGCTCCGGGCCGTGCCCCGCCGCGGGCGCGGCTGGCTGGGCGTCCGTCTCAGCGCTGCGGGCGGCCGGGGCCTCCGCTCTTGCCGGCTCCACGGCCCGTGCCTGCCAGTGCGCGTCGGCGCCCAGCGTGTATTGCACCATCACTTGGGTCGCACGGAACTCTCCCGGGCGCGCGAAGCAAGTGCAAAGACGGGGAGGGCCCAGGCCCCGGGCTCGAGGAGCTCGCGGAGTCTAGGGGGAGACGGGCGGGCCGAGTCCGGGCCACCCTGTCGAGTCGGCGTCAGATGCCAGCGGTGGCAGAGGTGAGGAAACCCGCCCCGCAAGGTCTAGTAGCTGTCCCAGGTCCCGCACGTCCCGCACGTCCCGCCCCCGCCTGGTCCCCTCCTCGCCCCCTCCCCTCCTCTCCCCCCACTTTCCGAAACCATGGTCCCCTAGCCGCGAGCCTGGATCGGAATCTCGCTAAAGCCCCTAGTGGCTACTAGGTCAAACTGCTACACGAAGCCCAGAGGGGCCAAACTTGAAGGAGGTGGGGTGGCAGCCTGAGATGAGAATGAGGGCAACTTAACTCTGGGCCAGATGGAGGGAGAGCGCTGCGGGTGTGCCGGGCGTGCACAGTGGGGTGGGGAGCGTGTGAACGCTGACAAGCCCCTTGTGTGCTGGGCGGCAGGGGGCGTGTGTGAAGGAAGGAGCACCAAGAGCACGATTGCAGAGGTGAGTTTCAGCCCTTCAGGGATGCGGGCTTTCTGGAGCTTCTTGGCTTTCCCTTTCCTTGCTTAGGACCTCAACTGCCCCTTCCTCGAGGGTCTTTACATCACAGAGCCAAAGACTATTCAGGAACTGCTGTGCAGCCCCTCGAAGTACCGCTTGGAAATCCTGGAGTGGATCTGTACACGGTAATGTCGTTGTTTCTTCCTTCCCCGCCCCGGGGGTACACCGGGTGCCACTGAACCCACCGGAGGAGGGCGGGGTTTGTTATTGGTATAAGTAGCTGTCCTCCCAGGGGGCTCCATATCCTACCACAGGGCACTGTGAGAACAGCTACTTAGGTTAAGAGGTGCCAGCTTTGGAGCCATGCTCAAGTTTGGGGTGGAAGTGCCTCCCA
>NC_060276.1:2148799-2156130 GCF_021613505.1 Equus quagga
CCCCCCCCCCCCCCCCCCCCCCCCCCGCAGTGCTTCAGCCTGTCTGTTTGCTACCTTGCAGAAGTGCTGAGCTTGGCTTCAGAGCATTTTTCTTGCTTTAACTCCTAGTTTCAGAGCTGGCAGGGACCTGAGAAGTGATCGACTGCAGTCCTTTCATCTTCAGACTGGGAAGCCGAGGGTCAGGCTACAGGCATTAACTGTCTCGGGCCTTCCCACTAAGGAGTGAGTGAAAAGCAGGCCTAAGACCCCGGTTCCCAGTCCTTCAAGTCAAGGTGCGGCATGGTGTGTGTGCTTGGACAGTGCAAGGGAAGCAATGCCTGCCCAGATGGCAAGGGGAAAGATCCAGAAAGTCCTGCAGAATGTCTGCTCCTTAGGAGCAGCAGCCCCTGAGCTGAATGTCTGTCTTAAGGCTCCAGTGGGGAAGGCTTGCCCATGCCTTCTGTGGAGCACAGATCCCGTGCTATTGGGAGAGACCCCTCAGGGCCCTCCCTGGAGAGGCCGTGCTCAGTCAGTATGGCAGTCTCTCATGAGGCCAGGCCTGGACCTGCCCCTCTTCAGCCTGACCTGTCTGCCCTTGCAGCTGAGGAAGATGCCTGGGCAGGAGCCTGGTGGTGGAGCAGCACCCAACTGGTGCACTTGCCAGGCCATGGGACCTCAGCAGACCTGGCCCTGGGCTGGGTGTCCTAGGCACTGCCGGGAGGAAGGAGGAGGTGTTTTCATGTTTGAACCTCTGCGTTTCCAGCAGCCCCTCCTGCTGCCTTCCAGGCCCTTCCCCAGGCCTCACCCCAGGCCTCGACACACCAGTGCTCTCATAAGCTTTGTTCTTGCTGATGTTGTTCTCCCTCCTGGAAATACCCTTCAGGTCTCTGCGTGTCACACATACTCCTATACAGCCTTCAAAGGCTCAGCTCACATGTCCCATCTCCTTTTAAAAAGTCTCCAGTTCCCAGGACAAGATGTATTCCTCCTTCCCCTGAACACCCATAACCTTTTGAGCGCACCTCTGCCAGAGCCCTCAGCCCGTTGGTTCTCTCTTGACCTGCTGTCCTCTCGGGCTCTCCAAAGCACTGGGAGCTGCAGAAGGGTGGGCCTTCCCCACCGGCCCCAGCCCACAGTATGATGTTGTGCATACCCGAGACATGCTCCAGGCTATGGGCAGACAGGCAGGTACATGGACACACGCGCACCCGTGTGCCACTCCAGGCACCTCAGACACGGATGGGTGTCCTCAAGGTACTGGACCTTAAGTGGCTGTAAAAGGTGCAGACACAAATCCCAGTGTTGGACACACCTCTGCAGGCTCAGTGCTGTGGACGATGGCAGGGAGGAGGTGGCATTTGATCTTGGAGGGCACAGGGAATGGTAGGTGCTCGTGTCGACAGGAGCGGGGAGTTGAGGTGTGGGAGAGAGAGCTGGGCAGCGGTGGCATGGCTGGCAGCTGCCAGCAGGCCATGTGGAGCCTTGCGAGCCATGTGAAGGCCTTGGGGCTTTGCGCTCTGGGCAGGATCAGCATGGGACCGGGGAAGCGACATACCGATATTGGCATTTTGGCAAGGTGATTCAGGGGTTTTGTGGCAGATGGATTTGGCTGGAGATGGGGAGACCAACATGGAGGGTGTTTCATCAGCCCTGGGAAATGATGGCAGATGGCTCCCGTGACAGCTACTGCGAGCCTTGGAGGGACCAGCATCTAGTCCAGGAAGCTGCGAGGAGAGACAGTAGTGGGTGTGGCCTAGGCTGGTAGGTGGTCTTGAGCATGCTTCCAGCAGGAGAGGGTCTCGAGGGAAGGAGCCCAGAAGCTGGGGACTGGGTTGCTCTGCTGGCCAGAGAGAGCTGGGGGGGATCTGTCTGTGGCTGCGCTCCTCAAATGCTTTTAGTACTTCTTTCAGATATAGGAAACCAAATCCTTTTAAGCAGCAGCCAGGGAACGCACGCTTGCTTTTTATGATCCAAGCTGGCAAAAGTGCCGTAGGCCTTTCAAGGGCCTGAGAAGAGGATTGGGCAGCATTCAGCTTCCCCCGAATTTCATGCTGGCTTTCTCTGCACATGGCTTTACCATTTCAGGCCTCCGTTTAGGGCCACCTTGTTCACCCCTCTCCGGGAGGAACCCAGAAGCTGCCCCCAGTGTTGGCCCTCAGCGGGGTTGGGGCTGAGCCACAGGGTCCCCTGGGTGGCTGAGTTCCAGGCATGTGGTCTGCTTGGCCTCCCAAAGGGCTGTAATTGCTTTCAAGGCTCTGAGCGCCATTGGTTTCTGCCCTGCTCCCTGCTGCTTCAGGAAAATCAACTTTATTGAAAGCCCTTTCTGAGTGAGGTCACTTCAGCTTGTGTGGATTTGTTCTTTAGTGTTTTGAAGTGGTTTGCTGTGGTCCAGCCTGTGCCTGCTGGATCGCTGAGTGCTCTCTGCTCCTTGGCGCCTTGTGAGAGAGAGAATGTTGCCCAGCAACTGGGCCCAGGGGCCAGCCTCCTAACATTTCACCCGGTGGGGGCTCCTTCTCCTCCTTCCCTTTGTGCCCTGGCCCTCTTTGGCCGAGTGAGTGGTTGCTGTAATGAGTCACGAAGACAGGTGGTGCAGCTGAGGCTGCTGGGTCCAGCCGCTCTCTGCTGCAGTCCTACAGTGTGGGGCCCCAGGCCTCAGGTCCGCGGTGGCCCTGCTAGCTCCCAGGGCCCCAGTATGGTCATGGAAGGTGTGACCTGGGACGCAGGTCTTGGAGGCATGGCCCCGGGGAAGGAGCAGTGAGACCTCTGACTGCCACGGTGCCCTTTCCCACCACGCTGAGTCAGGACATCCCTAGGGCTGGGGCCCTGGCCCCCACACTGCGCTGGCAGAGTGGAGTCCGGCCCTAGCTGTCCAGTGGAAAGAGCCTCTTTATCTTCACATGGATAGGGCCTGCCATGGCAGCTAGCTCCTGGGGCTCCCTGGCAAGCAAGCGTTGGTCTCAGCAACTGGAATGACATTCCCATGGCCTCTGTGCTGTGCCGGGCCCGGAGCTCAGGGCTGGGACTGCAGCGCTCAGACCGTGCCCGCTCTTGGAGGAGACCCAGCGGGAGGCCTGAGCCGTGTGGTACTTGTGACGCGTGCCAGAGTTTTGGGGCCCTTACTTTTGGCTGCGGTCTGTGTCTGGAAACAGTTCTGCCTGTCAGCTCAGTGTCTTAAGGTGAGATGCTTTCGAGTGGCCACTGTCCTGTTTATCTGTGTGGTGTCATCAAAGCCAGGGCTCCACCAGGCCAAGGGGGGCAGCTGGGATTACCGTCTCCCCACCTGGGAGGCTGGGGCTGTGACCCCAGAGCCCATCACACTAGGAGCCCTCAAATGGCTGAAAGCTGTGAGCTGGAGCAGCAGTATCTCCTGCTGATTTATGCTTTTTCTCAGCTCTGTTGAAAGAGCTAAGCGTGGGCATTTACTAATGGCAGATTATTCCGTGGCAAGAGGCCGTGGTCACTCGTTCATTTATGCTCCCTGGCCCCCTTCTCCGTACTGGCTGCTGCTTGGGCCCACCCCAGAAATACAGGCCGTAAAGCCAGCTCCTGGCCTCGGTGAGCCCACAGTCTGAGAGGGAAGAGCCTAGCGGCAGGACAGTGCCTAGGCCCCTCTGTGATGGAGGAATGCCGAGGTGGCTGCCTTCTGGAGCCAGTGCTGTCAGCTGTGGGCTTCGCAGGATGAGCCGGAGCGGACTCGGTGTGCTGTGGCCAGGTGAGAAGAAAGCTCTCTGTGACGAGAAGAGAGGGGACTCAGGGGGGGCCTGCAAGGCTGCCAGAGCAGGAAGGGCCTCACTGGATATCCTGCAAAGAAACCTGCCCCGTGATTTAGAGAAAAGCCAGCCCCTTGGTTCCTTCTGAGAAAGAGCTTGGAGATCTGAGGAATTCAGTTTTTCCCTCTTGGGCAGTCATTTCATTTTTTTTATTGTGAGAATTTTAATTTCAATATTCAAAGTCACATTTCTTAGGTAAACTTTCAGCAATATTTTGGTTTTTGTTTCTTGATAAGTTATGGTTTTGAAATTCATATCACATAAAATTATCTGTTGTAAAGTGACATTTCAGCGGCGTTTAGCACATGCACAAGTCATCCAATTTTTAGATTGTGTGTAGGGAGGGGTCATGAGGGAGCCTCTGTGGCCCGCTCAAGCCTCTCTGGTTTTGCTCTTTCCCTGCAGGGCCTGTCCCTCCTGGCAGGACAAGTTGAGCTCGCTGAAGGCGACCCCGGCTGAGGTGAAGATCCAAGGTGGGTCTGTGTTACGGGAGTTTGGAGCTGGGTGCTGGATTCTGGGCAGTTCTGAGCTTGTGCACAGCCTCCTTAGCGGTTGTGAATTTCCCATTGGACTGGTGTTTTCTTCTGGATGGTGCACACGCCGTGGATACTGTGAGCCCTTCTTGATGCGTGGGAGAGCTCCTCTCGTAGGGGCATGTGAGCAAGGCCGAGGGTGTGTCTCCCTGCCAGCCCGCCCACCAAAGTGCTCTGGGCAGAGATGGCCTTCTTGCCAGTGTCTCCGGTGGTCTGTCCTCTTCTCACTGGGGCTACAGGTGGCTTTCCTGAGAGCATGCTGGGCAGCTCTGCATCAGGGCTGTCTTATAGGCACTTCTTTCCTATCTTTGCTTGGGAAAAACTGCTCTTAACCCAGTAGTGAACATTAGGTGAGGGGAGCAAATTGCAGTCCTCAAGTTGGTGGCTAACTCTTCCCCTTCACAACGGTATCTCTAAAAGTCAGATTTCCCATGGGCCTGCGTTTGGCCCACCCACTAAAGGGTGGGAGAACTGGATCCTGGGGTCCTGCTCCATGCCCAGCTGGCACTGCCAATTCACTTATTTGGGGACACTTGTCCCCGAGGCTGAAGTGGGCCAGAAGAACAGGTCGTCATGTCTTGGAGTCTGCAGGGCTGGTCTGCGGGCAGGCCCAGGCTGCCCAGAAATGCTGCCCTTCTCCCCAGCGCCATTATGTCCAACACTTTCCTGCTGATGGGCCCACGTCAAGGCCGAGCGAGCCTGACCGTCAGACCACACCTGAGTCCTCCAGTACACACATGCACAGCTGCTAGCCCTGGCCCTTAGCCCAGTCACAGCCTTGACCTTGCCAGTCACAGCCTCAGTTTCCTCTTCTGTAACGTGTGGGTGATAACCTCACCCTTGCTCGTGGGAGTGCACGGAGTGTCAGAGCAGGTGGTAGACATGAATGCTTGTTAAAGAGTGTAAGTGGTAGAACCCGGGATGAGTAAGGGGTGAGCATGCCTGAATTCATGTGACAAGTGTCTGTGGAGTGCCCGTGGTGCCCCCCGTCCTGGCTCAGGGCTGGTGCTGCTGCTCTCATAGAGCTTCTGTGCGCTGGGAGAGACGGGATAAATGAAGAAGGCAGCACCATCCAGAAAGCCAGGGGAGGGCAGAGGGGTGCCTGGGTGGGCCGGGGGAAGGGTGGTACTGTTGACACCAGACAGCTGAGGAAGGCCACAGGGTTAAACAGACTTGCAGGAAGGGAGGGAGCGAGCCTGGCAGATAGCAGGAAGAAGAGTGTCCGGGGTGGGAAAGTAGCGAGCGCGAAGGTTCTGAGGTAGGCAGCTCTGAGGGACAGCAAGGAGGCCAGGGAGAAGAGTGATGGAGCACTGAGCCTTCGATGTGGGCTAAGTGAGAGAGGGCTCAGGGAGGACAGAAGGATTTGGGGTGAAGGGCTGTGGGCAGAGCAGGTGTGCTTGGGGCTATAACTGCATTTGTACAGCATTTCTAGGATTATAGATTCTTTCACGTGAACGCTCTGCTTGCTTCCTGCTCCAGCCCTTCCAAATTAGATGCCAGAATTATGCCTGTGAGGGGTAGGGTGTTGCCGCAGGGCTAGGTGAGGGGTGCAGAGCCGGCATTGACCCCAGGCTTTCTGGTTTCAAGCCCTGCCCTTTCTCTGTATACCAGATGGTTACTCAGGAAGCGCCCAGGGCACCTTGGAAGATGTGGCTGGGCAATTCCTGCACCCTGAAAGGACTGAGTTTCCCAATCTGTAAAATGGAGCTGAGGCCCACCTCCTAGTGTTGCCAGCAACCTCTGGAAGGGCAGCCCACAGCATGTTTGGGAGGTTCTCTCACCTCTGCTGGTTCCTCAGGTAGTTGGCTGGTTTCTCTAGAAGCCAGAGTTCTCTATGGAAGAGCATGGGATGCAACCCCTTATTTTCAGGCGAGGAAACTGACGCCCAGAGGGGGGCACTGACCCGCTGCAGGTCACTCAGCAAGAGGCAGTCCTGACACCTGGATGTGTCGTCCACCTGCCTGCTTGTCTACCAGAGTCTTCCGGGCCTGACCCTGCCTCGTGGGCGCTGGGCCTGCCTACACTGGAGTAGGAGCACCCTCCCCAGGGAAGTGCTTGGCACCCTGCGTGTTTGTGTACCCTCTGGGTGCACAGTGTCTGCAGTAACAGGATCCTTGTGTTCTGACAGAGATGGTGAAATTAGGCCATGAGCTGATGTTATGTGGGCCGGATGACCAGGAGCTCCTGAAGGTAAGAGAGGGCCGTCTCTGTCCCCACGGGCCTGGGGCCTTGGTGAGGCTGAGGTGGGGATGGGAGGGGTTTCTTGCCTGAGGCCTGGGAGCCAGCATCTCCAGCCCCTGCTCTTTAGCCCCCTGTGGCAGGAACCCATAGGATTCCCTTGGGTAGACTCCAGCCATCCCTAGGGCTGAGGTGGGAGGGTGGCTGAGGAGGCCAAGGAACATCCCTGGCTTATGATGACCAAAGGGACAAGAGAGTGCATCCTGTCCTTGGTCGATGACTTCATACACACTGGCACTGTAGTAAGTACTTTACATGCCAGTAACTGTCACACCCACCCTTGGCGGTAGGTACTTGTCTTAGCCCCATTTCACAGTGGAGGTCACCCAGTGACAGAATCTGGGCTCAACCCCAGGCCCTGGCTTCCGAGCCCACACCCTTTCCCCCAGTTGCTCCCTGCCACCAGTTTCTGTACAGAGGTGGCCCGAATTTACCTCCGCATCAAAGAAACTCTAAATTTTTTTTTAAATTTTGAAATAAATGTTTCCACATTTTGACTATTATAAATAACATTGCTATGAATGTTCCCATATGTGTTTTTGACTGAAGATGTGTTTTCGCTTCTCTTGGGTATATAGCTAGGAGTGGAGTTGATGGGGCATGTAATAACTCTACATTTAACTTTTTGAGGAACCACCAAACTGTTTTCCAAAGTGGCTGCACCATTTTATGTTCCCACCAGCAACGTTGAGGGGTCCAATGTCTCCACTTCCTCACCAACCATTGTTATTGTCCATCTTTTTGATTCCAGCCATCCTGGTGGGTGTGAAGGGCTATCTCACTGTGGTTTTTTTTTTTTTTTTTTTTAAAG
>NC_060276.1:2156530-2199024 GCF_021613505.1 Equus quagga
TTTTTTTTAAAGATTTTGTTTTTTTCCTTTTTCTCCCCAAAGCCCCCCAGTACATAGTTGTATATTCTTCGTTGTGGGTCCTTCTAGTTGTGGCATGTGGGATGCTGGCTCAGCATGGCTTGATGAGCAGTGCCGTGTCCACACCCAGGATTCGAACCAACGAAACACTGGGCTGCCTGCAGCGGAGCGCACGAACTTAACCACTCGGCCACGGGGCCAGCCCCTATCTCACTGTGGTTTTAATTTACATTTCTCTGATGACTAATGATGCTGAGCAGCTGTTCATGTTCTTATTGGCCATCTGTGCATCTTATTAGGAGAAATGTCTCTATTCAGTTCTTTTGCCCACTTTTTATTTGGGTTTTTTTTTTATTGTTGAGTTGTAAGAATTCTTTGTATATTCTGGATACAAGTCACATCAGATATTTGATTTACAAATATTTTCTCTCATTCTGTGGATTGTCTTTTCACTTTCTTGATGTATCCTTTGGAGCACAAAAGTTTTTAGTTTTGATGAAGTCCAATTTATTTAATTTTCTTTTTATTGTTTGTGCTTTTGGTGTCCTATCTAAGAATCCATCACCAAATTCAAAGCTGTGAAGATTGGCACCTATGTTTTCTTCCAAGAGTTTTATAATTTTACCTCTTACATTTAGGTCTTTGATCCATTTAGAGTTAGTTTTATGTATGGTGTAATGTGTGCGTCCAACCTCATTCTTTTGCATGTTGCTGTCTGGTTGTCACAGCACCATTTATTGAAAAGGCTGTTCTTTCCTCATTGAATTGTTTTGGCACCCTTGTTGAAAATCAACTAACTGTAAATGTGAGGGTTTATTTCTATATTCTCTATTCTACTCCATTGACCTATATGTCTGTCCTTATGCCAGTACTACATTGTCATGATTACTGTAGCTTTGTAGTAAGTTGTGACGTGTAAATCCTCCAACTTTGCTCTTTTTTAAGATTGTTTTAGCTATTCTGGGTCCCTTGAATTTCCATATGAATTTTAGAATCAGCTTGTCAATTTCTACAAAAAAGCCAACTGGGATTTTGATGAAGATTGCGTTGAATCTGTAGGTCACTTTGGGGAGTATTGCCATCAACAGTGTTACATCTTCCTATCCATGAACATAGGCTGTCTTTCCATTTATTTAGGTTTTCTTTCATTTCTTTCAAAGATGTTTGGTAGCTTTCAGTGTACAAGTCTTGTACTTCTTTTGTTAAATTTATTCCTAAGTATTTTATTCTTTATGGTGGTACAGAAAATAGAATTGTTTTCTTAATTTCATTTTTGTATTGTTCATTGCTAGTGTGTGGAAATACAATTGATTTTTGCATATTGCTCTTGTATCCTGCCACCTCACTAAACTTGTTTATTAGTTTGAATAGTTTTTTAGTGGATTCCTTAGGATTTTCTCTATAAAAGATTGTGTCATCTGCAAACAGATATAGATTTATGTCTGCCTTTCCAATTTGTATGCCTTTTATTTCTTTTTCTTGCCCAAATGCTCTGGCTGGCACCTTCAGTGTAATGTTAAATAGAAGTGGCAAGACTGGGCATCCTTGCCCTTGTTCCTCATCTAAGAAGGGAAAACATCTGATTTTCACCATTGAAGATAGCTGTGGGTTTTTCACAGATGCTCTTTATCAGGTTGAGGATGTTCCGTTCTATTCCTAGATTAAGTGTTTTTTATCATGAAGGGTGTTTGATTTTTGTCAAATGTTTTCCCTGCATCTACTGAGATGATCATGTGGTTTTGTCCTTTATTCTATGCTTCCGTCATTTGTGACGTACCAAGTTTCCTTTTGGAATATTTCACTTCTGTCTGAAGAACTGCCTTTAGCAATTCCTTTAGAAGTAGTTCCAAATTCTCTTAGATTTCATTTGAGTATGTCTAGTTCCCCTTCATTATTGATGGATATTTTCACTGATACAGAATTCTGGGGTGGAATTTCTTCTTTCTCCATGGATTCCAATGAGAAATCTGCAGTCATTTGCATCATTTTCCCTCTATGGGTCATGCGTTGTTTTTTTTCCGCTACTTTGAAATCGTGTTCATTGCCATTAGTTTTCAGTAATTTGATTATACATTTATGGGGAGATTTCTTTGAGTTTGTCCTGTTTGGATTCGTTCAGCTTCTCAAATCTGTAAGTTTGTGTCTTTTGTCAGACTTGGGAAGTTTTCAGCCATTATTCCTTCAAATATTTTTTCAGCCTACATGCTTTTCTCCTCTCTTTTTGGGCCTCGTATGACACACACAGTAAGCCTTTTGTTATTGTACCACAAATCTATGAGGCTCTTAATTTTTTTTTCAATCTTTTTTCTGTCTGTTGCTCATATTGGATAGTTTCTGTTAATCTGTTTTCAAGTTCACTGATTCTTTCCTCTGTCCCCTCCATTTTGCTGTTGAGTCCCTCAGTGAGTTTTTTATTTTAGTTATTCTGTTTTCCTGTTCTAAAATTTCCATGTGGTTTCTTAAAAAAAGTATTTTCTGTTTCTTTGCTGATGCTGTCTATTTTAACTTTTGTTTCAAGAGTGTTTATTACTTATTCAGCTTTTTTATAATGATTGCTTTAAATTTGTCAAGTAATTCTAGTGTCTGTGCCATCTTGCCATTGGTGTCTGTTGATTGTCTTTTTTCATGCAAGTTCAGATTTTCATGGTTCTTCATGTGCCAAGTAATTTTGGATTGCGTCCTGGACATTTTGACTATTACTTTGACTCTGAGTCTTGTTAAATTTTATGGAGAATGTTGATAATTTGTGTTTTAGCAGGCACTTAACCTGGTTAAGTTTAAGCTACGAGTCCAGCCCTCTTCTCTAGCCTGTGGTCCCAGCGTCAGGTCTATTTCCACAGCCTTTGTGCCGCTATTCAGGCCCGTCCTGCATGTGCGCCACCCAGTGGTCTGGCTGGGACCTGGGCAGCACTGGTCTCTCCCCTGGTTTAGTAATCGAAGTCTTAGGTATGCTCACCAAGACCAGATTCACCCTTGCACAGGTTGGGGTGAGCCCAGGTGTTCATAAACGGATTTACGGGTCACTTTCCCAAGCTCTTCCCTCCATGTCATCTCTTTGATACTCGCTGGTTCCCGGGGAAAGGGGCTCTCCTTTTCCATCCTCCAGCCATAAACCACCCATGTCTGTGACTGCACCACAGCTGTAGGAGAATGGAGGAGAAGAAGCAGTCACAGGGTTTGGCCCCATAGCTCCATGAATGGAGAGGAAGGTCTCCTGTCCTCAGAGTGTTCATTCCACCTTTGTTGCTGCTGCCACTCCCGCCATGATATTGCCTGGGGTCTGAGAGAACAGAGAAGAGGGAGAGAAGAAAGGACGAGGATTTCTCCCAGTGTCTCTGAGCGCTCAGGGTTCCCTTTTCTGGAGCTTGCCATCTGTACCACCATGCTCCCTTTTGAGTTTGGGCTGAGCAGAGTTCAGGGCTGGGGAGAGTGGAGGAGAGAACACGGTGTATCACTGCCCATCTGAGCGGAAACTGCGGCTTCGGGTCTGCCTCCCTGACACACCTGCTCACAATGACTTTTCCGAGACTGCAGACGCCTGCCACGTGTGTTCTGGCCTGCTCTGAGGGGTGGGCGTTCGGTGGGAGAGGACAATGGTCCCTCTATCTTACCCGGAGCTGTAACCTTTCCCTTAGTTTTTATTAAAAATTTTTTATTGTGGTAAAATGCACACAGTATAAAATTTACTATTTTAACCATTTTTCAAATATTTCCCGGCAGGCCCTGAGGGAAGCCTGCTCTTTTTTTTTTAACATGTTTTTATTATGATAAAATATGCAACATAAAATTTACCATCTGAACCACGTGTAAGTGTACAGTCAGTGACATTAAGCACATTCACAGTGTTGTGCAACCACCATCACCTTCCATTTCCAGAACTCTCTTCTCCATCTTCCCAATTTTTAAGCCATTTTAAAACATAAAATTCAGTGACATTTACTACATTCCTGATGTTGTACAACCATCGCCTCTGTCTAGTTCTGGAATATTTTCATCACCCTAAAAGGAGGTGCCCTGCCCTTGAAGCAGGCACTGGCAATCCCTGCTCTCCTGTCTCTGTTCCACAGCAATGGAGGCACACGCTGTGTGGCCTTTTGTGACTTGCTTCTTCACTTGGCACAATACTCTCAGGCGCCATCCATGTTGGAGCATGGATCAGTACTTCATTCCATTTTAAGGAATAAGAAATAAAAGCAAAAGAAGAATTTACGTTGGCATTATTGAGAACTGGGAGTTGGGGCACAAGAGAAAGGAGATATGGGAGTAAGATTATTAAGTTTGGTCAAAATCAAACCATGTAGTTTGGAATTGGAATAGGGAATGTCAGCATGAGCGCCTAATATATTTTACCTAAAAATATGTGTGTGTATGTATATATGTGCATTGCTTTGCTTTGTCCCCTGAAGAGGCTGAGAACAGTGACACCCCAGTTGTAACACAGGCTTGGGGCAGGAAATGTACCAGTTGAATCAGGGACACCTTGTCACACCAGACAGCAAGGCAGCCATCCAAGACCTCTGGTCATGTCCAAAGGACTCAGGAGGCAGCTAGCAATAGAAGCCCTCACTGGCCAAAGAGGGGACGTTGTGGGGACGATGCTTGTACTGTAAGGACATTGAGTGCAGTAGACTGAGGCCCTTCATGTATGTTTAAATCCATGAGTTTATAACGATACTTTTAAAAAGTCATCATTTTGAAGCACAAGCAACAAAAGAAAAAATAGGTGAGTTGGATTTCATTAAAATGAAACACTTCGGTGCTTCAAAGGTCACTGTTAAGAAAGTAGAGAGAATCTTTGTCAGTCATATAGCTGGTAAGGATCTAGTATCCAAATCTGTAAAGAACCCTTACAACTCAATAATGAAAAGACAAAGAACCCAACTCAAAAATGGACAAAGGATCTGAATAGACTTTTCTCCAAACAAATGGCCAATAAGTGCATGAAGATAGTCACCATCACTAGTCATCAGGGAAATGCAAATCTAAACCTTGATGAAATGCCGCTTCATACACACTAGGATGTCTACTAACAAAAAGGCGACTAAGAAGCACTAGTGAGGATGAGGAGATCGGAGCCCTCCTACCGGCGGGCAGGGATGTGCACCGGGGCAGCTGCTGTGGGAGACAGTCAGGCGGTCCCTCAAAAGAGTCGGCGTGGACTGACCCAGTGCTTCCACTCTGAGCTCTGTCCCCAAGAGAGCTGAAAACGTCTGTCCACGCGGAAACTTGTACCGGAACAGGAAGTATTACACTTGCTAGCCCCCAAATAGAAGCCACCCAAATTTCCATCAACTGGCAAATGGATAAACTAATTAACAGTTAAAAGAACAAATTACCAATACGTGCTACAATGTGGATAGACCTTGAAAACATGCCGAGTGAAAGAAGCCAGACACAAAAGACCACATATTGCATGATTCCATTTCTATGACAGGTCCGGAAGAGGCAAATGCAGTGACAGAAAGGAGATGAGTGGCTGCCAGGGGCCGGGGTGGGGTTATGGGGAGTGATGGCTAATGGGGATGGGGTTTGTTTTAGAGGTGATGGAAATGTCCTGGACCTACGTAGTGGCGATGGCTGCGCAGCTCTGGGACTATGCCAACAATCACTGAACTGTACATTTAGAAAGGGGGAATTCACGGTGCGTGCATTGTTTTGCAGTAAAAAATACCAGCACAGCTGAATGAAAAGAACATATCTGAGGGAGTGCTTCAGGCTAAAGAACGGAGAACAGCCCTGAGGTGGCGTGTACTTGGCCCGTTCCAGAAATAGCCAGCGGGCTGGTTTGGCTGGAGGAGAGCTCAGGGGCAGGCCATGTGGGATGCGGTAGGCCAGGGGAGGCCTTAGGGTGCTCTTGTCATTGTAGTGGATGGTCACTAGAGTTTTCCTTAAGCAGTGTGGAGACAACCATGGTCATGGCGTGAAAGAGGTGGCTGGGTAGAGACCCGTCGGCGGGCTGCAGCTGTGCCCAGCCCTTGGGTACTAGCTTAGCAGGGTGTGGTAGTGGAGGCAACAGTAGGCGGAAGCAACCAGATTGGGCCAGGCCCACTGGGTTTGCTGCTGGAGGGATTGGGGTGGGAGCTAGGGGAGGGAGTCCCAGCCGGAGCATGGAAAGGTCTGGGGCTTCGTGGATTCACTCGGCAGACCTTTCCAAGTGTCCTTGTTGGGTCAGGCCCTTTGCCAGGGAGCAGAGGGGAGACAGATGGGATGAGGCCTCTCTCCTGTGCTGCTCCTGGACCAGTAGAGGCTATGGACGGGCTTCAGGGATGTGGCTGCAGTCCAGTGTGGGGACTCTTGGGTCTTAGAGGGACTGGGCCCTGATGACCCACAGAGGACCTCTGTGGTCTGGGCCTGTGGCCTGGGGAGCTCAGGGGGTCGCTCAGCCCAGAACTGCCTGGTGGGGTCAGTGCCACTGTCCCAGCCCCACCCCATGGTTGGCAGAGCCCTGAGCAGGGGCACCTACCCCTTCCTGGGCATGGGGAGGGGGGTGCTATCGGAGCTGAATCTATGCTGAGGAGGGGACAGCAGGCAGGGTGTCCCAGCCGTGGCCACTGGTCAAGGCTTTGTGAGATCCTGAGTGACAGCTGCTCTCATGTTTCTGTCTGGGCTGTCCCCTGAGTTGACAGTGTCCCATCCCCCCCCCCTCCTGCTCCCAGGCTGCCCTTGAAGTGTGTCACTCAGGCTTAGAGCGCCTTGGGCAGAAGGGGAGGATGAGTCAACAGGAGGTAGTGATGAGGCCCATGCAGCCAGTGGCAGGCTGAGGGCATGGAGATGGAGATGTCAGAAGCTTCCAGAGACACTGGTCTTGTTGATGTGGCCACACAGCCAAGAGCCAGGTTTGCAGGGAGTGCCAGGCAGCTGTAGCCATGAGGCCCAGCACCTGTGGACAGGGAACCAAGCTGCAAACATTATAGCAGAGCGCACTCCTGTCCCCAAGTCTTCTCCCTACCCAGGGCTACCTGGCCTGAAATGCCACTAGGAGCCTCTTGGCCCTTTTACTTCAGCTTGTGCCTTCCACGCACACTTTAAGTGCAGATGCTTCTTGGAGGGTTTTATAGTTAAGGTGCCAGCAAGGCTGGCTGAGTGAGTCATTCTGGTACGTTTCTTGGAATAGGGGATGTGTCAGGGCAGGGGCACCGAGGGGCTAAAGTGGAGAGAGAGGCCCAGCTTTCTTTCCAGCACCCCTGCTCACGGGCCTCCCTTGAGCAGGCTAGCCCTCTCAGGTCATTCGTGTTTGGGTCCTGGGGATCGGCTGCGAGCCTCCTCCACTTTCTGGAAGGAGAAGGGAGCTGTAGTTCTGAACCCTTCAGCTCTTGGCCAGGCAGCCCCTTTGGAGAGGAGCACGGTCGGTGCAGTCCCCCTGCATGGCCTCGTCTTGCTGTGCTGGTCAGCTTTGTCCATTCCTGGCTGCGGAGGGTGGATTGCCAAGAACAGGCCTCCTCCTGGAGGTGTTCCTGTGGAACGGGCCACCATCGGGTCCCTGTGGGCTGTGTTCTGCCTTCAGCCGGCTCTGCCGTGCTCCGCATTCCCACCCAAGAGGCGGCGCTGTAGGATGTGTGATGAGCACACGCTCCCATCTATTTCTGTGGTACTTGCCACTTTCCAGAGAGTGGTCCCAGGCATCACTGCAGCCCGGGGCTGGGCTCGGGCAGGGAGCGCTCATTGGTGGCAGCCCCTGAGGCCACAGTTCCCCAGTCAGTCCTAGATGCTGCTGGGCAGGGACCAAGGAGCTGTCGGCTCAGGCCCCTCCTTTCCACTAGCCCCAGCAGAGTAGGATGTCGGGCAGGGGCACCTGGCATGCCTGGCCAGTGGATGCATCTGGCTTTCCCTGCCCAGGGCCGGGCTTGTGCCCAGAAGCAGCTGTACTTCCTGGACCAGCTGCTGGATGTGATCCGGAGCTTGACCATCGGATGTTCCAGGTGAAGGCTTGGGATGGGCCCTCCATACAACAGGTGGCGGGCGCCCTTGGTCCTCTGGCTGGAGCTGGGGGGGGTAGGGGGCCTGCTGGGCACCTCGGCCTGCCACCAGGCACATCTCCAGCTGGGGTTTTATTCCTCGCTGTGGTGGCAGCAGCTGCCTACTGGCCCAGGAGCTGTCTGTGTGCAGGTGTGGTGCTGGGGCCCTGCAGGCGGACGGGCTCTTCCAGCGGGCTCGGCTCTGGCTGCCGAAGCATACAGGGCCTGGAGGAGGCACCTTCGCTCGGCCTCTCCACCCAGTCTTGTTTTGCTTCTTGGGTCTCCCCTATGGGACTGAGAGCTCCCTCACCAGGGGCCTCAGCTAGGCTGCTGGCTTGGTCCCTGGAGGCTGTGCTCTGTCCCATGACAGCATGGCCCTGGGGCTGTCTTTGCAGTGCGAGGGAGCACTTTGAAGACACCAGGGAGAAAAATGAGGTGCTGCTGGGGGAGCTCTTCTCCAGCCCCCACCTGCAGATGCTCCTGAGCCCCGAGTGTGACCCGTGGCCCCTGGACATGCAGCCTCTCCTTGACGAGCAAAGTGACGATTGGCAGAGGTACGTGCCCTGCTTGGTTCTGGTACCTGGGGCACACCCTTCCACGTGTGACCCGTAGGTGCCCCAAAGCTCGTGATGGCACAGAGCTGGAAGTGTCCCCCCTTCTCTCCCTGCAGGGTCGGCCCCTCTGTTGAGTCGGAGGAGAAGGTGGTGGAGCTGGTCAGGCAGCTGCAGGAGAGCACTGTTAAGCTGCAGGCACTCAGGGTAGAGGTGAGGGCACCAGCACCTGGGGGGCTACAGAGCTTGGAGACGAGGGCCTGCCTGCAGGGACTCCGGTGTATGTCCTAGGGCAAAGAACGTCACCTCCTCCAGCCTCAGGTGCCCCATCTTTACAATGGGTATGTCATGAAGCATAAGTGAGGTGGTGCGTGCGCAGGGCCCGACGGGTTCTACAGTGTGATGGGTCTCAGCCCGCATGAAGGGCAGACAGGCTCTGGCCAGGAGCCTGGAGGCTTTCCGAAGAACAGAAAGGATCGGCCTGGGCCAGGCTGTGCACCAGGCCCCAAGCTCTGGGCTTTCCCGCGCTTTCTTGCTTCTGGCTCTCCCAGCAGCCCTTGGCCTGGCATCCTTATTTTCCTGAGGAGGAGACGGAGGCTGACACAGGCAGTTCAAAGCCGAGTTGCTCTTTTCTGTCTCTGGTCTTATGTCTCCTGGTTTGCGAAAGCATGGCATGGCCAGCAGACCCTGCCCCTTGAAGAGGGTTAGGGAGCTGGTGCCACAGGGACAGGAAGGGCAACCTTGAGGGACTCTCCACCTCTGGCTTTGCCGTGCTTTGTGCAGCACAAGCAAGGGGCCGAGGTGAGCGGGGCTGACGCCAGCACCCTGGACCAGAAGCTGCGCCTGGTCATCTCTGACTTCCACCAGCTCATCGTGGCTTTCCTCCAAGTCTACGACGATGAGCTGGCTGAGTGCTGCCGGCGCCCAGGTCCCTACCTCCACCCATGTGGCCCCATCGTCCGGGCCGTGTACCAGGCTCTGACATCGTGCAACCAGGTAAGGCTCATCCTCTCCTCTCCCTCTCCCCCTCCCTCTCAGCTGTCACTGCAGCCCCCAGCAAGGGACCCAAGGGCTGGGATGGGGCTGGGAGGGGCTTGGCCCAGACTCCCTGCAAGTGGGTAGCACCGGTGGGCTATGGCCTCTGGGCTCTGGCCCTCACCCTGGGACCTCGGGCGGCTTGGGGCAGGCACTTCTCCTGGTGTCATGGAGGGGATGAGGGCTGATGTTGACGCCCCCCTGAGGCCCCCACGCTGGGTTTGGTTATGGTTATGAGTACAGTTGCCACATGTGGACCTCTGACATTGGCTCAGGGCTTCCACGATGTTTGTCTTGGTTTTTTAACAGAAAAGCTCCTGGGCTTCCAAACCCTGACCAGCCTGTCCTTTGCGATTTATCAACAGGGCAAGTTAGGGTACAGTCTTCTCCCATCAGAAAGGCCCTTTTATCTTGGAACATCCATTTTCCCATCATGCCACTGACTTTGCTTGGCTACCAGTGTGGGATGGGCATGTGACAGTGTGGCATCCCCGCTGGGCTAGGAGGGAGTTAGGTTGGAGAACTCTGATTGGTGACTCGCCAGCTAGCTAGGAGTCCTGCCCTCACCGTGCGTGGACTGTCCTTGGGGGTGAATGTCACATGGTCAAAGGCCTGGGGGGAGCACATGCTCAGTGGGAACCTGTGTGGGAAGGAGGAGACGCTTTCTGTGGGTCAGACCACCAGCATTTAATGTCCACACAGCCTCTTCCTCCCTCCCTTGCTCCCAGCTGTTGAAAGCGGTCACGGAGGTCACTGGCACCTGGGCGGAAGCCATGGAGATGGTGAAGCAGCAGCAGGGTGAGCAGATCTTTTGGGGCAGCAGCTCTGGGATGAGTCTAGGTATGTGGTCGCCGCCTCTGTGGTCAGGGCCGGGGCTGTCCCAGTGCGCCTTGGCTTAGTGCCTGTCTCATGCGTGGGCTCCTTCTGTGCTCTACCAGCATTTGGGGAGCATTTGGGGACTGGTCCTTTACTTCTTTCTTTTTCCCTTGAAAAAATGTTTTTGACATTATAAAATAAAAATATTAATTATAGAAAATTGGGATAACCCAAAGACGTACAGAGGTCAAATAAAAAGTCTATAACCTGGTGGCCCAGAGGCGGTCAGGGTGAAGATTTTGGTCTATTTCCCTCTGTTCTCTTTCCTCTCATTTTTTATTTCTTTGTATAAGTTCTGTCATCACAACATGTGCACTTTTATGTTCTTTGTCTTGGATCTCATTTCAAGCATTTTCCCATGTTCTTGAGGTAACGTTTTTAGTTTGCTATAATTTGCTGAACGTTTTCTATTACTGAGCCATAGGTCATTTCCTGTTTTTTACTATTCTGCATAATTCTGTCGCAGGATTTGCAATAGTGAAAAATGGAAGCAACCCACAGTTTTCCCGTTGGGTAAGGCTTGGGTAAAGACTGGTGTTATGTGTATGGCAAGGTCGTATTTGTTGTTTCAGAAGTTGGTTCTGATGATGTGAGGAAGTGCATGTTACAGAATGTCAAAGGGAAAGTGCAGGTTGGAGTTCGCGGTCTGATCTTGCCTTCCTAAAGGAGGAAACTGGGGGAGCCCCTGCTGCAGCGAGCCAGCGCGGAGGTGGTGATTTCCTCTGTGTTGGAATCAGAGGCGCTTTGTTCATCTCGTGTTCTTCGTCCTGCTCCGTGGTCTTCAGATGTTCCCCAGTGAACATGTATTACTTAGGTGCCCGCCCCCCGATTGTCAGTCTTTACGAAAGGGTGCAGTGAACATGTTTAGACAATGAAGCACGTTCCCGTCTGAGACTGCGCCCTTAGGACGGGGTTCCCCACGCCATCAGCTCATCACTGCTTGTAGGGCCAGCCGGTGGCCGTCTCCCCGGAGCCGCCTCAGGGCTGGGTTTGATCCCTCCCACATTTCCGCTATTGGATGGGGCAGAACTGTGTCTGACTTTAGTTCTTATTTATCCTTTTTTTTCAGTAAGTTTATTTTTTATTAAGGGAATAGACTTTCAGACAAGATTTTTTTTAAAAAAAGAAAAATAGCCTTTAGGGAGGAGTCTCAATTCCCAGGGATAGAATCATGAAATAGTTGGATATTTTCGCTGTGTCACTGCAAGCCCCCTTTCATCATTTCAAATGATTTTAAAGCGAAGGCTGTGTAACCACGACCCAGGCCAAGAAATAGGACCTGCCTAGCCCCCTGGGCAGCCCCACATGCCTCCTCCTGCCCCCGCTAACTGCTCTTCTGATGTGGTGACAATTACGTCTCTGAGGTTTGTCTACCACTTATATGTCTGTAACTTGTTCATTTTCACTGCATGTAGCTGAGGTCGGCAAACTTTCTGTGTAAAGGGCCAGGTGGCAGCTGTTTAAGACTTTGCGGGCCATTGGAACCAGTCCCTTTCCTCTCCTCCTTCCAAGATCCTCTGGGGCTTTGGCTTTTGACAGTTTGATTATAATACGTCTGTGTGGATCACTTTGAGTTTCTCCCATTTGGAGTTTTTTGAGCTTCTGGGATGGGTAGCTTCATGTTTCTCATCAACACCCGCCCAGACAGTTGACGACTCTTCCTTCCCCTTCACTTCCTGCTTGCTCTCAGCCTCAAGGTCAGCCAGAGGCAACGGCTCAGGGCCTACTCAGGCCTCTGCCAGCGTCTGCACAGCACCAGGCGTGCGCGGGGCCTTTGCGAGTCCCAGGACAGGCGGAGCTTTGCACAGCCCTTGCGGTGTCTCAGCCCCAGCCTCTCCTGCCCGCCTTTTTGGTTCGTCTGTTGTCTGCCCCACCTCTTGTCCTCCGCCTCAGCAGCAGCAACTAACGCATTTGCCTGTGAGTGTGTCCCCCCAGTGCAGCCCCAAGGAGTGCCTTTAGGTCACGGAGCTTTGCGGCCTCCCTTTGGAGGGCTGTCCTTGTGGGGACTCTCCAGCCAGCCCTCTCCTCGGGCAGCCAGCTTTCTTGCTGCTCTTGGCCTTGGCACACACACTTGCCACATGTAGACCTGGCACTCAGGAGTCTCTTTTTCTGATTGAGCTGCAACAGAATCCTCGATTCTAAAATTTATCATAACGTTTATTCTGATCACCACTGTCATTGTGACTCTCACCCCCAGTGTATATAATTGCTGTTAGTAAAATGCTTGTAATCCATGTTATCGTTAGTATAGTAATGGTCGTCAGTGGGCTTCACCGTGTGCCGTCTCACCTGTGATCACAGCACTGCTGGCAAGTCTTACCTTTAGACAGGCAGTTTACGTCTAGGCTCTGGGAACCGCTCCCTCCCCACCTCTGCCCCTCTGTGCTCTGCGTGCAGAGAAGCACCTGCTTGCCCTGGAGCTCCCAGCCGCCTCTGTGGGTCTGGAGGGTCACAAGGGAAAGCGTACCCCAAATGGTGGTGGCTGCCTTCTGCTCAGAGCGGGCAGGGCCTGTGGGGGCAGCTGGCCTCACCAGCCCTCTGGCACTGCTGCTGTCAATGCAGCTTCTGGATTTTGTTTGAGATGAGTTCTTGGGCTGTAGACCTGCCAGAGAAGCGATCCATGCCAACTCCACACCAAGGGCCAATCCGAACGGCCTTTGCACTTCCCTTGTTCCCACCTAGCAAATGGAGGGCCTTGGTCTCCATGACCAACCTCCTCAAGCCCTTCCACTGTTGAAGGTCTGTGAGTCTGTGCTACTTCCCCTCCCGGAAGAAGAAGCTAGGCCACCAATCTGGGTGCCAGTAGCCAGGCTGTGTTGGTCGCATGTCCCCACATCTGAAGTGAGGCACTTGGTATGAGGGGCTGGTTGTGCCTCCTGGGCCTGTGTTCAGAGCCTGGGCCTCGACTGCACAAGGAGGGCCTTGGCGACGTGGGTAACCAGCTCATCCCATTGTCATTCACCAGTCACCATCTTGATTGGGTGGACCTGAAGCCCCATTTGCCTCCCAGGCCTCTAGAGACCCCAGTACCATGAAAATATTGATGCATTTTGAAAACGAAGCAACCCCCTCAGTGCTGAAGGGGAGTTGATGGCACTGACGTGGAAAGATGATCACAGGTTTCTGGAGCCTAGAGAGTGGATGGGAGCAACTTACTGGATACAATGAATGGAGAAAGCCACAGCCAAGAAGACAGCCTGAGCGAGCAGCGGAGGAGCCGGTCTGCCTGGTGGAGCTGTCACAGTCTCAGGGCCATGTGGCTGGCAGCCCTAGGGAGAGGGCAGTGGCGGATGGGCCAGAGGCAGAGGGCACAAGCACAGCAGGTGTGTACGGATTGGTGCTCCCAGTGAGACCCTAGCCTGCTCTCTTGTGAAGAAAACAATTGACGTGAATGGCACACCCAGGCTCCTTGTGTGGCTGGTGGCCCGCGGGAAGCCCACCTCTTTTCTGGCCTCTGAGGTTCCGTGGCACGAGGGCTGGTGCCTGCCTGCTGAGCTCCTGGAAGGGGGCCCTGCAGGAAACAGATGACTCCGACAGAGCAGAGCAGGGCCGGTGTGCCAGCTGCCCAGACCACTTCTCCCCAACCTGGATCAGCACCATGGAAGAGAGAAGAAAGACCTAGAAAAGCAGGGCAAATGTGGCATTCAGAGAACTTTCCAACAAACTTGAATTGACATAGTCAGTATCATGTCCAAACATACCTAGAAAACTATGAAAAACCAACAGAGAAAAACAAGCAAACGCTCTTAGAAGTTAAAAACAGTTGCCAAAGTGTTGGAAAAATCAAGAGAAAGAGTAGAAAGCAAAATGAGGCAACAAATCTAAGAATAGAGAGAAAAGAGACAAGTAAAATGAGGACAAAGAGAAGTGGTGCAGAGGCTGGTCCTGGCGGCCCCAGGCTCTCCAGAGAGAGGAGGGAAGATGGAGGCGGGGGTGGCCAGTGAAAGACAGGCGTACAGAACTGAGGAGACGCCTCCAGGTTCCGGGTGCAGAGCAGACGGGACCCAAAGGACGCACCCCCAGACCCAGCCTCCTCAAGTCCAGAGTAGCAGAGAGCCCACAGCCTCCAGAGGGTAATGCCTCGAATGTTTGGGGGGCCGGGGGCTTCCAGACTAGGACCTGAGACCCAGCCAAGCTCCGAGCCAAGTAGGTAGAGATGAGCCCAGGATGAAGGGAGACATGTGAGCTGACGAAGCACCCAGGGCGGGGGCAGCCCCAGAAGTGGAGTGGGGCTGGAGGGGGCCTGGAGGCTGGGAAAACCTGATGATTCGTAAAGGCAGGTGACACCCAAAGGAACCTAGGAAAACCCCATCTTTGGAGAAATGCGATGGAGGCGGCAAGCATGCTAAACCAACCCCAGCGGGAGCTTTGATGGCCAGAGGGGAGGCTCGTTGGGGCTGGGCCTGGGTGGGCTGAGCTCGGGCCCAGCTCTGCAAGGAGTCCGCCCTGAGGCCCGTCACCCCAAGGCACACCCCATGATTCCTGAGCTTCAGTCATCCTTGGGATGGGCAGGACCACATGCCAGTTAATGAGTTGGCCATATGGGAGGGGAGAGGACCACCCGGAAGGAGGGAGGCAAGTTGGTGGATGAAGGACTAGGTGTCTGCTAAAGTTAAGGCACCACTGCCAAGGAACCCAAAAGAAGAGCCCTGCCCCTGAGGGTGGGGGCTGGGGGGAGGGAGCTCAAGTCCACGCATTCTGTGCCCCATGGCCATTATCTGAACTTGGTACCTCCAGAGGCAGGTGCATGTTATGGCGATGTCCCGTCAACCCTGAAAGCCAGGCAGCACTTGCCTGCAGGGTGGGGTGAACAGCTAAGACCCATGTCATTGGATTTGTTTGGGTGTGCAGGTTACTGGTCTAATTAAAACTGAACACACTGTCAAAATCAGAACAGCCCCCAGCTCTTGGGCTCGGGGGTAGGGGGTGGGCAGGTGAGTGTGGCCCCTCAGCAGCTCCTGGCTCAGGCAGTTTCTGGGTCACAGTCGGAGTCAGGCCCCCAGGCTGCAAGCCCCTTGAGGGCCAGGTGCAGGGGTGCCCAGGGCCTGAGGAGAGCTGGTGAAGGGCGTGCCTGGCTGGGGGCGGGAGGGGAGCTGCTGCTTCTCGGCCAGGAAGCGCTAGACTCACTTTGCTGGTGACGTTTTTCTTTTCTCTGCAGCCACCAAAATGGAAGAACTAACCCAGAAATACAAGATCTTCGATGCCGGTTTGCACAAAGGCACAGAGTTGGCTGGGAGCAGGAGGCTCCGACCCAGAGATACAGGCAGCTGGGAAGGGCCGAGCCAGCATCAGGAGAAGCAGTTACAGCCCCCGTGTTCTTTGGGCACAGCCTCCAAATGCCTGGCGCCTTCGGCTCCTTGGGAGGTGGAAGGAGTCAGGGGGCAGAGGTGGGGCAGGGCGGTGTGAGCTGGAGAGAAAGGAAACCAGGTGCTGCGAAGTTGCCTCCAGCCTGCTTTTTGCTTCCACGGCTCCAAGTGACTGCCTCCTTCCGTCTGCTGTCTTGCCTGGGCTGGGGGAGCCGTAGTGCCCCGCTGCTTCGTCCTCCTCCTTCTCATCCTGGCTGTCCTTAGGCCTGGGTGCGCCTGGCTGAGGACCTCCTGCTGTCCTACGGGGCCTGGGCCCTGCACCTCTCCTGCCCTGTCTGCTCTGGGCACTCCTTCCCCTGCCAGATGCCAAGCTCCAGAAGTCTCCACCTTGCTGTGATACCTGGCCACATGTGACCAGAGCCTGCCCTCTGCCCTGCTCTCTCCTCCCCTGTGACTGGCCTCGGGGTCCCATGTGAGAACTCCTCACAGTCCCTCAGCCAGGCCACTGGCGCCCACTGTCTCTGGGATCTGGCGGGTGGGCAGGGTGTGTGTTCCCTTATTCCTCTCCAGGGCTTCCGGCACCAGCCTGGGGAATTCTTGCTGGTGGCCTGACTGGTTGTCCAGGAAGCTACTTTCTGGCCTTCCCACGGTGACCCACTATCTCTCTGAGCAGTGCACCTGTCACAGCCACCTCCCTCTCTTCAAGCTTGGGAACAGGTGCGACAGGCCCAGGGGGGTGGGGGAGGTGTCTCCCTCTAAATGCTTGGCCCACCCTGGCCACCAACCTCACTTGTACCTGCTCTGCCCTGCTCCTTCGCTTCCCCAAGTCTCCTGTGGGTGCTCCAGACAAGGAGGCTCCTGGGAGCTGGGCATCAGGCCCCCTCTCCCCCAGGCTGCCAGAGCCCCTGGCCCTGGTTGCCTGCCTGGGGCATCCCCCAGATGGCTGCTTGGGAGGTGGCAGAACAGACAGACTGAAGGTCACCGCTGTCCAGGTGTGCCAACAGTTTTACAGGCCGAGGGACTCAGGTGGGCCTGCAGCAGGCAGGCTGCATCCAGCATCTTGGTTGCCTCTCTGTGCCCCCGCCGGAGGCTGGACCTGCAGGCACTCTCCACTGAGTGCTGGCATGTCTTGCTTCAGAATGAGGTCCTTAGGGCGATGCCACCTGCTTGCTGGACCAGGGAGGGCCTTCTGGCTTCCCTCCCATCTTGACTGTGCCTGGTGGGCTGGATAGGCCCCTAAACAGGCTGGAGGGGCTGGGCTTCACTCTTGCACCCGCGGTCTCCTACCCCCGCCCCTCACGTTGCTTGTCCTTCGGAAGGCAAGGATTGGCTCAGCCGAAGCCCACACGCTGTGCAGCCCTCACTCCTCCCTTCCTCTTTCCCGGCACCTATGCTCCAGTCTCCTTAGATATTGTGGGTCATTATACCTGTGAAGCAGATACTATCTCCCCTTCCTAGTGAAAGTGGAGCCCGCAAGGCGGCTGGACCAACGCTTTCCCGCTCCTGAGGTCACTTGAGCATCATGAGGGGCAGCCGGGTCCCTGTGGCAGGGAGCCGCGCCCTGAGGACTAGTTGCCTTTGTGGAAGGTGCCCAAGCGTGAGGCTGGGTGTCGGACCCAGGTGGACCAGGCCCAGCTGCTGTGGCCTGACCCTGGTGGGGCTTGGAGGCAGGGTTGGGCAGAGGCCTCGGGCTTCTTCCTCGGGCCTGTGATGACATGTTCCTTCAGCTCAAGCCGCGCTCATCGGGAGCCAGCCCGCAGCCTGGGAGCCTGTTTTCCAGTCTGTAAACGCAGGGTGTGTGTCGCAGTGGCTGTGAGTGAGCGAGGGGGCGGTGGCGAGCCGGCTGCACAGGTCCTGCAGCCTCAGGCGGCCTTGTTGCCCAACAGGCGGTTGGGGGCGGGCCACAGCCGCTGATTAAAGGCTGCCTGGAGCAGCCTGTGCGGAGACAGGTGCCCAGCAGCCCAGGAAGCCGGCCAGCGCCTGCCGCAGGTAAGCTAGTGTGGCAGGGTTGGTGAGGACTGCTGCTGGGAGCCGGGAGGCAGGTGGAGGCCGGGTTGGGGCCAGCACCTGTGTGCCAGGGAGAAGGTGGGGGGAGGCTGAGCTGGGGAGGCCGGGGATCACCGTGAGGGCCTTCTCAGGTGTCTGCACGCCTCTTTCCTGGCAGCCAACCCCAGGGGTGCAGACATGGGGTGCTATGCCTGAGGCTCCCAGCCAAGATGTCTTGATAAAGCTACCATCCTGGGCTGCACCCCGCCCCCCAAGTCCCTGATGACATGGACCTGGCACACTTCCCCTCCATGTACCTGGAGGCAGGAGGCAGAGGCCTCCAGGCTGGGGTCTGGGCACATCAGGCCTTCCTTTTGCTGTTTACTAGGTGGTAGTAGTGGGGATGGCCAGGGAGGGACTGGGGGACAGAATGGAGGGAGTGATGAACCCTGGGAGGCTTCATCCTGGACAGAAGTAATAGGCCCTGGTCACTGGGTCCCAGCTCTGGAGACCCCTTAGCAGCCTCTCTGAAGGTGGGTCTTAGAAACTGCTCCTAGAGCCTAAAGTCCCATGAGGTGGGATAGGGGTGGCAGAAAGTGAACCAGAGGGCTTTGGAGCCTTGGCTGTGGGAATGGCTATGGGTGGCCAGGCTCAGGTGTCCCCATCTTGGCTTTCAGGCTTTGTGTCTCTTTCTCTGACAGCTTTAGGCATTGCTGTCCCTGTGAGAACATCACGATGTCTGAGGTGCCCCGGGCAGAGACCTTTGTCTTCCTGGACCTGGAAGCCACTGGGCTCCCCAGTGTGGACCCCGAGATTGCTGAGATATCCCTGTTTGCTGTCCACCGCTCCTCTCTGGAGAACCCAGAGCGTGATGAGTTCGGCATCCCTGTGCTGCCCCGGGTCCTGGACAAGCTCACGCTGTGTATGAGCCCGGAGCGCCCCTTCACCGCCAAGGCCAGTGAGATAACTGGCCTGAGCAGCGAGGGCCTGGCGCGGTGCGGGAAGGCCGGCTTCGACAGCGCCGTGGTACGGACGCTGCAGGCCTTCCTGAGCCGCCAGGAGAGCCCCATCTGCCTCGTGGCCCACAACGGCTTTGATTACGACTTCCCCCTGCTGTGCACGGAGCTGCGGCGCCTGGGCGCCCGCCTGCCCCGGGACACCGTCTGCCTGGACACACTGCCTGCGCTGCGGGGCCTGGACCACGCTCACAGCCACGGCACGCGGGCCCAGAGCTGCAAGGGTTACAGCCTGGGCAGCCTCTTCCGACGCTACTTCCAGGAAGAGCCGAAAGCAGCCCACTCAGCTGAGGGCGACGTACACACCCTGCTCATGGTCTTCCTGCACCGCGCTGCTGAGCTGCTTGCCTGGGCCGATGAGCAGGCCTGCAGCTGGGCCCACGTGGAGCCCATGTACACACCACCTGATGGTGCATGCCTCGAGGCCTGAGTGCCAGGGCCTCCGTGATGCCACAACCCAGCGGGATGAGGCCTGGTCCCTGCACCATGGGCAGTGCCAGCCTTGACGGTTCAGCCGGGCTCTGAGGCCTGGAGCTGTCACTGGATGAGTGCTTCACTACCCCTGCAGCTGCCAGGCTTCCCCCTGGCCCTGGCCTCACTGGCCTGGCAGCCCTAGAACTTTCTGCCAGCCCCAGTCCCAGCCCCAGCCCCAGCCCCAGCCTCAGCCTCAGCCTCGGCGGGCTCCCACCCCTCACTCTGTCTCTCAATAAACAGCACCAGCACCAGCCCCTGTGGGACCCTGAGCCACCTACTTCCCCTCCTGGAGCCTCTGTCTCTGCTTCACAAAGTGGTGACAGGCTGAAGTGATATGATAGGTAGGCAGAGCAGCACGGTGCCTGGCACGCTCTGGGTGCTGGAGAATAAGGGGGCACCCCTGGCTGCACACAGGCACATACATGAAAAGGACCTTAAATGTGCAAGTCAAGCGCAGAGGGACCACTGGAGCGCATGGGGTGACAGAGACGACGCCCAGAGGCAGGCTGGACTTTAGAGCTGACCTGAGGCACGTAGGAGAGGTGAGGTGGCCGGCACAGTGAGGGTGACACCTAGGAAGAAGTCCCTCCTGGGCCGTGTCCCTTGTGGTGCAGCCAGAGGAGGTCCAGGAGGCTGCTCCGCAGGGAGGGCAGCTTCTTGGCAGCCACCTCAGATGGCGTTCGGGAGCCGACTAAGCTGCCTCTGGGGCCCCACCCATGTCACCAAACAAGGGGACAAGTCAGGGGCAGGATGTCCGGGAGACAGAACAGGTGAGAAGGGTAGGGTGGGTGGGGTGGCCATGCCTGAGAGTCACTTGCATGATCAGAGCCTTGAGCCAGCCGGGCCCGTTCTGGGAACCCTAAGTAGGTCAGAGTGACCAGAGCCATTGCAATGTGCAAGGTGGCAGAATGGTGAGGCCAGAACACAGGCAGTAGTGACCTCAGGCTGTCCTCATTGCCCAGGCTGGCGGGCCTGGACTGACCCTGAAGGCAATGGGGAGCCACAGACGGTTGTAAACGGGAGGGGCACAATCTGATTGCTCTTTTTACTGTAGCTGTCAGGCTGCTGTGTGGAGAAGGGACTAGAGCAGGCCTGGAAGGGGAGGGCAGCAACCGAGGGAGAGAGGAGCGCAGGCATTGGGGCTCTTTGGGAGGGAGAGCTACCAGCCTGGCCAAGGACAGAATGGCAGGAGTAGGGGAGGGTGCAACATAGGGGAAAGACCGGCAGGGGTCTAGTTTGGGAATGTGATCCATGCACTGCTGAGCTTCCTGAGGATGGCTAGTTGGCTCCCTGCCCCGGGAGGGGACCCACCTGGGAGAGTGCCACAAGGCCAGGCCAGGGCGGGCCTTCAGTCCAGGAGCATGCTTCAGGCAGGAGCTGAAAGAATGGGGGGCACCATGAAGATTGAGGCAGCCAGGGCTCCTCAGATCCCCAGCGCCCTGGCAGGGCTGGGTCCCCTTTATCTGGGTGGCCAGGCTCCAGGTCACCAATTGCTGAGTGGGTAATGCCAAGAGGATCCCTTCTCCCTTGGCACGCAAGCTAGGAGGGGCTCAACTCCGGGCCTGGGTAAGCAGGTCGACAGCCTGGCCTGTGGCTGCTGCCACGCCCCAGAGTGGTCTCTGGTTTCTGGGCCCTCTCACCTTTCGCAGGCCCACATGCAGCTCCCTCAGCACTCCGTGCTCTCCTGGCCTCCCGGGAGCCTGGCCTCAGGCCCCCTGCCTGAGCCCGAGCTCAGACTGGCCAGTCCAAGCTTCCCACCTTGCACACCGCACAGGCAGGCTGAGGCCTGCCCCCTGCTGCCTGGAAGCAGTGATGTGCTGGGAAACGGGTGGGCACTCCTAGGGACTTCTAGGGAAGTCCGTGTGGGCCTACATGTGTGTGTCTATTTCTCTCTCTCTCTTTACGCACACACATACATGTTTATTATAAAGGTTACTGATAGAAAGGATGTGAGCACATGCTTTACAAATAATGAAATCTACAATATATACAAAATATACAATACACTTATAAGTTTCACATGGCTAGTTTATTCTTGAAAAGTCCCTCCGTTGACTTCTGCTGAACTCTTGTATCCGTACCCTGCCATGCTTGCAACTAATGGACGAGTGTGGTTCCCACACAAATGCTAGTTAATATTTTCATGTATCCTAATGAGTAAAACAAAAGTGAAACCACAGAGATGCATGTTGGAACCTCACATGTTCATTGGTGACGCGAGCAACTCCTTTGCTGAGCTGGATAATAGTTTTTTATACTGGAAAAGTATTTGCTTTTTTTTTTTCTATTCACAATGTAATGACTACAGACTCAAGTCTACACAGGCAAACTTTAACAGATCAAGCCCTGGTTCATAGTGTCTGCTGAAGTAAGATGTGATGACTTTTGAGTATCTCTTTTGTCTCTAATTTCTTTAAGTGGAAGTTTACTATTTATTTATTTACGCTGAGGAAGATTCGCCCTGAGCTAACATCTGTGCCAACCATCCTGTTTTTTAGTATGTGGTTGGCCGCCAGCACAGCATGGCCACTAACAGAGCGGTGTAGGTCTGCACTCGGGAAGCAAACCTGGGCCGCTGAAGCAAAGAGCGCTGAACTTAACCACTAGGCCCTTGGGGCCGGCCCCTATGTAATTTATTTTTTAATAATGGTGGTGGTTAACAGCCAGCTCTGAAAATTCCCAAATGCATATCATCTATTAGAATGGCTGGAATACAAAGGACCAACCATAGCAAGGGTTGGCGAGGCTTTGGGAGAACCGGCCCTCTCTCACACCGCTGGTGGAGTTAAGATGGGATGAGCACTTTGGAAAGCAGTTGGGCTGTGTCTGAACATGTTCAGCATGCACCCACCATAATGGCCCCACGATTCCACGCCGAGACATTTATTCACCCGGGAGAAAGAAATGTACGTGGCCACACACAGACTTGCACATTCATGGCAGCTTTATTCATAACAGCCCCAGACAGGACACAATGCAAATGTCGCTCAGCAGGTGAAGGGTGCAACACACGGAGGCGCGTCCCCATGGCGGGACACTGCTGAGCAGTCAGAGGGACTCAGAGTCACCATGCTGCATGAAAGGTGCCACACCCAAAGAACCAGCTGCACCGCTCCAGTTCCCTCTGGCCAGCCACCCGCCCCTTGTCAAGAGGTGGCACAGCTGACAAGCCACATCAGTGTCTGCCAAAGGGGACACAGCTGTGACCAGGAGCATACCTGGGGGACATCTCATGCAAGCCAATTGAAAATGGCATTATCCATGCAGAGGGACGAGTACAAAAGTAACCAAGCCAGGAGCCGTGCCAGCTTGTCTTTGTGCAGGGGACAAGGTGATGAGGACAGCCCCGAACCAGGCCACAAAAAAGCCTGGAGCCGAAAGCTGGAGACCTGAAATGGGCCAGCCCTGCTGCCGAGTCTCCTCTGGGACGCTGCTGCAGGTTCACATTTCCTGTAAACACCACCTGGCGTTGCACAAAATTCACAGTTCACCCCGACGGGCGTCCAAAGAGAGTTCACGTTGGGGATTCCCATCCCCAGAAAGCAGCATCAGCACTGTGGGGACCCTGCTTTCTGCACTCGGCTCGTGCACATGTGCACCCCACACTCACTCGCGAGTCCCCACTCCCCCCGCACTCATACGCACCCCCACACTTGCACCACATGCCCCCCATTCACACACACCCCCTCTCACATGGGTGTGCAAACACACACCCCACACAGACACCACCCCCCACTCGCACATGCTGGCTCCCCCAACCCCCCACGCTTACATGCACCTCTTCACACACATTCACTTATGATTTTGCATAAGTGGGATCTTACTAGATGCTGCTTTTAAAATCGTCAGCACCTTTGTCGTTTGGGCGTCTGTAAAGGCAGTTTCTTCCAGGCGGTCGGCACGTTGCTGTGACTCTTCCTGCTTCATCAGTATTGGCAGAACTGTCTCCTTCCTCATTTCTACACTTCATTGGGCTTTTCAAAGAGAAACCTAGGATTTTGATTTATCCTTTCTCCTTTTTGCTCTCTGCTTTGTTAACTTCAGCTTTTATCTTTATTAATTTCCTCTGTCTACTTTCTTTTGGGTTAGTTTTTATTCTTTTTCCCTAATTTGTCAAGCAAAAGATGCCCCTCCTGGGGGCTGGCCCTGTGGCCGAGTGGTTAAGTTCGCGCGCTCCACTGCAGGCGGCCCAGTGTTTCGTTGGTTCGAATCCTGGGCGCGGACATGGCACTGCTCATCAAACCACGCTGAGGCAGCGTCCCACATGCCACAACTAGAAGGACCCACAACGAAGAATATACAACTATGTACCAGAGGGCTTTGGGGAGAAAAAGGAAAAAATTAAAATCTTTAAACAAACAAACAAACAAAACAAAACAAAGCAAAAAAAAAGATGCCCCTCCTTCATCATCTTCCATCCTGAATAAGTGAGATGTTCAAAGGCTGCCAGCGGCCCCTGGCCGAGGTTTCCTGGGCCTGCGGGCTTGCCAGTAGACGTTAGAGACAATCGCTGATTCCATTTCTTGTTCCCTCACCGATCTAATGGTTGCAGAGTAGAGTTGATCTGAATTTCTGAGTCATGAAGACCTTGTGGTCATCTTTTATCATGTAGTTCTAGTTGTATTGGATAATCAGCTGAGGATGTGTTGCTTAAGGTTGTTTGGGGGCCGTATTAGTTTTCTAGGGCAGCTGTATCAAAGTACCACAGACTGGATGGCTTAAACGAGTCCAGAAGGCCAGAAAGCAAGGTGTGGGCAGGGGCGGTTCCTTCTGAGGGCCTGGAGGGAGAATCAGCTCCGGGCCTCTCCCCTAGCTTCTGGTGGCTGCTCCCCATCTTAGGCCTTCCTTGGCTTGTAGACGCATCACTCTGATCTCTGCCTCCATCTTCACACAGCTGTCTTCTCCCTCTGTGTGTGTCTCTGTGCCCAAATGTCCTCTTTTTATGTTGGATTATTGTCATATTGGATTCGGGCCCACCCTAATGACCTCATCCTTACTTAGTCAGCTCTGTATGGACCCTGTCTCCAAATATGGTCACATTCTGAGGTCTTGGGGGTTAGCGCTCCAACATATCTTTTTTGGGGGGAGACACAATTCAACCCACAACAGAGGCCAAATGCATAAATAACTTTTTAAAATATTCCACAGACTCTGAAAAACATGCTTCTCCTTAAGAGGTTTTGCTTTCCTATATTTCCCTAGAATCTAGTTTCACAATTGTACTATATAATTCCTTTACGTTTTTACTTGTTTGTCTACCATATCTGTCCAATTTTATGGCGTTATATTAAAATGCCCCATTATAATTGTGTTGTATCGGCATCTTCCTGCGCGTCCGGCCGTCTCTCCACGCATCAGTCAGGGTTCTCTGTATGTGGACAAGGAAATGGCCCTGCCACCTCAGTCTTTTTCTCATAAGGTCTTTGGCTGACTGGATGCAGCCCGCCCACATCATGGAGCGTGATCTGCTTTACTCAAAGTCGACTGATTTCAATGTTAATCTCATCTAAAAAAATCCCTTCACAACCTCGAGACTGATGTTTAACCAAAAACTGGGCACCCTAGCCTACCCATGTTGATACAGAAAATGAGACAGCACGATGCCTGTTAAACGGTCGCTGTTCGCCTGGTGTTATCTCAGTGCTCGAGGCCCCTGAATCCCTGTCCCTCGCGGTGCACCCGCTGGCCCCTCTGCTGTCACCCATCGAGACAGAGCCGCCCACCACCGCTTCCTTTCGTCCCCTCTTCTTTCCCGAGGCCTCTGTCCTGTTTGGTCCAGCAGTTTTTCTTCTAGGAGACAGTTTCTGACTTCTCGCTCTCTTTCCCCAGCTGGGTGAGTGACTTTGGCTGGGAAAAGGAGCCGTGGGCTGCAGCCCCCCAGGCCTGCAGACATCTCCCCAGCTTCCAGCTTCCAGAGCTGCCCAGGGAGCTGGCCTACTTGGATCCACTTCTGCTGTGGCTGGTTCCTTCTGTTTGGAAGTTTCTAAGATGTTCCCGTTATCCTGGGGGTTCCGGAATGCCCAGGTCTGTGGCAATTTGGTGTGGAGCTTGAGGAGTCCACCTGATGGGTAGACGAGGGGCCTTGTCTTCTCAAGGAGGTTTTCTTCAATCATTTGCTAACTTGTTTCTGCCCTGACACTCTCTTCCTTATTTCTTGTCTCCTGGCCAGCATCCTGGGCGCTTCTTTTTAAATTTTATTTTAAATGTAATTTAATTGTTATTTTACTTTTCCTTCCAGCATTATTGAGGTATAGTTGGTATACAGAACCCTGCACATACTCATGTAGACAGTGTGGCGAGTTGGGATGCGTGTATACAAAGTCTCCCAACTTCCAGCTCTTTGTTTCTAGCCCGGCTGCTGGGGTCCCTTAAGTGGGGCGAGGTGGGACAGTTGCTACAGTCCCAGGGAGGCCTCTGTGGGCCCAGCTCTGTCCCGACAGCTGGGCGTGCTGGTCCTTGCCCCAGGCCCCAGTCCTTCCACTTAGGTCCTCTCCCCGACTCCTGTCTGTACTGGGAAAACGAAACGTGCTGCTCTGCAGAGTCCTCTCTGCAGCTGCGGAAAAGCAAGCCGCTCGGGCAGTCTGCTAAGGAGACGGCAAAGCCAGAAGGCAATGTCACCCTCTCACGGAGCCAGGCAGATGCTTCTCCAGAGAGCCACTCCCAGCCCCTCGCAGGTCCACCTGGTCATCAGGGCGGCCATCTGTGCTAGAGAATGGCCTTTATCCTCCAACCACGAGAGCTCTCCGTCTGCAGCAGAGCTGGGAGCAGAGCGTGAGCGCTACCTTCTCGAGAGTTGCATTTCCAAAAGGGGCCTCCGGGCCCTTAAAAAGAACCTTCCCGGGCTGTGAGGCTGGCAGGAGGCCTATTTAGGTTTACAAAGATTTACATACATCTCAAAGGGGCAGAGGAAGGATTCACAAAGGGGAGATTTCTCCTGGCAGTGCTCTAAGAAAGGGCTGGGAGGAAGGTCCCTTTCCAACAGGGAAACCCCACGCTGGATGGGCCCTTACTCCCTGCGGGCCGACTCCTCCGCGCCGAGGGAGGTGGGCGCCCTCCCCACCGCCTGTCCTCGCCCCAAGCGCCCCGCAGCCGGAGCCTGCCCAAGGAGTCGGCGGGCAGTGAGGGCGCGGCAGGCCCAGCGCTCTCGTCGCCCGCTGGGCTCCCGGGCGCTGCCCTACAGGACTCGCCTCTCTGGGGACACTCGGCTGTCCTGTGAGCTGCCTGGACTCTCCCCAGGGCAGCTTCCCGTGCACACTCAGCATGTGGTCTCTCAAATACCCAAGACGGATTGTCCCTTCTCCAGGAGGCTTCCCTGCCATCTTTCCACCTCTTCTCACTGCCACCAAGCTCAGCAAAACCAGGGCTCTCGGGAAGGGCTCTCGGCAGGGCTGCTGGGAAGCGTTCCTGGGATTTGGCGTCTTTAGAAAGGTCTAGCTTGGTGCTGTCACCCAAAGTGCTAAGCGTACACCATTCACGTCGGCTGTTCTGTGGGATGGGTGGAGGGGCTGGAGCCCCTGAGGGGCAGGGAGCTGCCGGGCGGGATGAAGATGCATGGGGCCCACCTCGAGGCTTGTTTGGAGTGTGGCTGGTTATTTAGCTGCACCAGGCCTGAGACCAGGTGAGGAAGAGAAGGCGGGAAGTGCAGGAATGAAGGGTGAGCAGCCCAGAGGGCCGGCTGCACGGAATGATGGCAGGTGGCAGGGGCTGGGAAGGACAGGCCAGAGGGCCTGGCAAAACAGAAGTGGGGAGGAGGCAGGAGAGTTGGAAGTTTGGAGGTGGGGCCGGGCTGGCCCATAGAAGGCTGGCACAGGCTTTCCTGCCAGTTCCCTTGCTGACAGCTAGAGACCTGTCAGCTGGCTCACTCTCGGAGCCCTGCAACCTCAGGAAGTGGAGCATTTGGCCCACCTGCCAGGTACGTCAGGTTGAGAACCTGGGAATCCTGCTCCTGAAGAAGAAGGAGAAAGAGCAAGGAATTGTGGACCCTCCTCCCACATGTGTCTACTCTGGCCCGGCCCGTGGGGGTGGTGAGGAGGGGCTGCCTGTGTCCTAATCCCCGGACCCTGGGAACGTGACCTCATTTGGGAAAAGGGTCTCTGCAGATACAATTACGTTAAAGATCTCAAGTTGAGATCATTCTGGCTTACCTGGCATGGGTCTTAAATCCAGTGACAAATGTCCTTATAAGAGAAGAGGAGAGACATAGACACGGAGGAGAAGGTTATGTGATGACAGAGCCAGAGACTGGAGTGATGCGGCCATGAGCCAAGGAACACCTGGGGACCCCAAAAGCTGGAAGACAAGAAACGTGCGTCCCTAGAGCCTGCAGAGGGAGTGCAGCCCCGCCACCACCTTGACTGTGGACTGCCAGCCTCCAGAACAGTGAGAGACTGAATAACTGAAGTTTCAAGGTTACACTGGAGCACGGCCCTATTTCCAAATAAGCTCACATTCTGAGGTCCCGGGGGTTAGGACTCCAACATATATTTTTTGGGGCCACCATTCAATCCACAACACCACCCAATATCTATTCCAACCTTCTTCTCTGGGGATAAGACTCCAATTTTGTTCAGGGCATCGGTGGACTCAGCCTCAGATGACAGGTCATGACAATCCTGTCCCCCACCTTCCCAGCCTCTCTTCCAGCTAAGGGTGGCCATGTGATTCAGTTCTGGCTGAGACCTAAGGGGAAGTCTGCTGGGCTAGTTTCTGGGAAAATTGTTACTTTCTTGATAAAAGGTCACAGATGCAGTTGTCTTTTCTCCTTCCTCCTTCTGTCTTTGAATGCACATGGGATAGCTGGAGCTTTAGCAGCCATTTTGTGATCATGAGGAAACGCTAAGCTAATTAGAGAGATGCTGGGTCCTGCCAATGCTCTGCTGCTCAACTAGTGCCAGCAAGCTACCCTCAGATTCCTTATGTGAGAAAATTAAATCTCTAATTATTTAATCCACCATAGTCAGGTTTTCTATTATTTGTGGCCACTTTCCTAACTGATACACTGTGTGTGTTTGTTCCTCCATCCCACCTCCATAATCTGAGGAAATAACCAAGACATCTTCTACGCAAGTGTTCAATCACTGCAAAGCTGCTCTCCTCTTTCCTCCTTCGTCTTTCTCTCCCCAGCCCTTCTCTGCCCACTTGGCTCGCTCTCCACCTCCTTTGCCTTGTTCCCACTTAACTAGCCAGAATGTGGAAGAAAAGTACATTATACATTAAGTGAGGTACATTTTCACTGGAAAAAGACAAAAATTAACTTGATTCTTGCCTCCTTGTTTCGATTTGATTTTGTTTTTCTGTTAGAAGCTTTGGCCAGAAAAACTTTTAAAAAACCTCTTGGAACAATGATAAATCCTCAGAAACATGAACATGGGACACACAGCTCTGTTTTAGATTATGGCCAAGGCCGTTATCCAATGTGGGCTGGGCTCCACCAAGGCATCACGGGAACACAGGCATGGGGCCCACAGTGAGAGGCTCTGTGTATGTGTGTGAGCCTGCGAGAATGTGGGTTACTCAGGATGGCTGAAACCACAACCTCGACGTCAGCCACTGCAGGGAGCGGTGAACCTGCCAACGCATGTGCCACCGGACACTGACACCACACCCCACTGCCGAGAGGACTGAGGGCTGTGTGATGTTCACGGACGGACAGGCTCCCTACTGTGCAATGTCAACCTCCACAAGGCGATTTATGGATTCCACGCAATCGCAGTCCAAGTCCAGCAGGCTTCCTTTGCCACAGAAATTGCCAAGGTATTCTCAAACTCATACGGAAATGCAACGAACTTAGGACAGACCAAAGAATTTTGATAAAGAACCACATCAGAGGACATGCATTACCTGATTTCCAGACTTACCATAAAGCCACGGTAATCAAGAGAGCGTGACGTGGGCATAAAGACAGACAACTCAATTGATGGAGCAGCACACAGAGCGCAGACGTGGACTCCCACACGGCCAACTGATTTCTGAGCAAGGGGCCAAGGCAGTTCAACTGGGGAAAGATCATCTTTTTAACAGATGGTGCTGGAAAAACTGGATATCCATATAGAAAATAATGAACTGTGAATTCACCTCGCACCATATATACAAAAATTAATTCAAAATGGATCATGGACTTAAATGTAAGAGCTGAAACTATACAACTTCTATAAGGAAACAGAGGATCGGATCTTACTGACTTGAGTCTTGCAAAGATTTCTTAACTACGATACAAAAATTACAAACTAAAAAAATTTTAAATCCATAAATTGGACTTCATAAAGATAAAACAACTTCTGCTCTTCAAAAACCACTGTTATGAAAATGGAGAGGAAAGCCACAGTCTGGAAAAAAATGTTTGCAAAACACATATCTCACAAAGGACTTGTATCTAGAACGCTTACAACTAAATAGTAAGACAAACAACCCAACTTAAAAAATGGGGAAAAGATTTAGACAGACACTCCAGCAAAGATTTATGAATGGCCCCCAAGCACATGAAAAGATGCTCAACATCATTAGTCATCAGGGAAATGCACATAAAACCGTGATGAGACCCGACTCTGTACCCGTAGGAGGGCCGGAGTCAGAAAGATGGACAATCACACACAGTGGAGAAACGGGGAGACACTGGACCCCTCCGCACAGCCCAGGGAACGTGAAATGGTGCAAATGTTGTCGAAAAGTTCGGCAATTCCTCAAAAAGCTAAACACCGAATTGCCATAGGACCCAGCACCTCCACTCCCAGCTGTGTACCCAGGAGAAAGGAAAACAGATGTGCACACAGAGACTTGTCCACTACTGTTCACAGCAGCTTTATTTGTCATGGCCCCAAAGCGGATGCAACCCCCGTGTCTGTCTACAGGCACCCCACAGGTGTTGCGGCGCACCCACACAGTGACTAGCACTCAGCAGTGAAAAGTGAAGGGTTGACAGACGGCACCACCCGGATGAATTTCAAAATCATTACACTGAGTGAAAGAGGCCAGACAAGAAAGTGCATATTGCAGGATTCCATTTACACAGAATTCTAGAAAACGCAAACTAAAGTACAGTGACAGAAAGCAGAGCAGTAGCTGTGGGGATGGGGGCAGGGAGAGGCAGGAACAAGGGCGTACTGGGGGACACGGTAACTTCCGGGGGCGATGACATCTATGTGGACTGTCTTATCGTGGTGAGGGTCTCACAGGTGTTCACACGTCAACACCCATCCGCCTGCACGCCCGCACCACACGCGGCTCCTTGTGTGCCAGTGCCACCTCTATGAGGCTGTCAAAGAAAGGGGGAGAATCAGCAGCCGTGGCACGTGGCAAGTCCCCAGAATGTCGATTGAGGCCACTCATGTCAAAGCCTCATGGGTGGTGGACTGCTGCTATCCACACGCACGTGTCAACACCTGACAAGTATGAGAACCATCCAGATGACCTCAGTGTGTATACCTGGCGGACATCCATGTGTAAATGTACACACTCTAGCAGTTACATAATTTACCTTAACTTCCCCTCCTCAATCCTAGAACAATTCTCTCATGTTGAAAGAAATTGCTCCTCATCAGCAACCACCTGGAGCTGGGCGTCCCAGGCCCTCTGCACTCTGCTTCTAATGCCCGTGCAGCCGCGACTGTCCTACAGAAAGCTGTCTGCCCTTCTTGGTTCCTGAACATGGCACACGCTCCCGCTTCTTCCCTCTGCCCTGCCCGACATCCTTTGGCCTCTCCTTCCTGGTGCTTACTCCCATCCTGGCCCCGAGACACCGCTTATCACACTTTGCTGCCTAACAAGGCGTACATTCCGCATCCCTAACTGTGTCCCCCTGGCTGAGTGGAGGAGTGAGGATGTGGGTTCCCAGGGAGTCTGCTGCACCCATGCGACAATGACAACAGAATCCTCTGATAGCCCCCTTCCCAGGCCTGCCCTTTCCTCCCTTGGGGGCAAGTCTGGGTTTATAGCCACTCAAGCCCAGGGGGCCGGGTCTTGACTCTTTCTTTGTTTAAGGTGCCTGGCAGCTTCGCAAAGTTGAGCCAGTTTGGCAAGTCATCTACAGAAAGGTTCTAAGGCTGCGTCCGTACTTGGAAAGAGCTAAACTCCAGGCCTACAGAAAGCCCCAGGGTAGCCCTGCACTCAGACACGGCTGCACAAAGGAAGACGCAGCCAGGGCAGCCAGAAGTGAGAGCGGCCATCAGAGATGGAGGACAGTGGAAAGGGCCAGGGGCCCCGAGCATGGCTGGGGGACGAGGCAGACAGAGAGGAGACTGAGGCACCTGTGGCCACAAGGTGGCAAGGCCAGGGGGAGGGGCTTCTGGGCCAACAGACAGATGGGGGTCCACGCTGGAGTTCCTCTGCAGAGGGAGGCCAAGAAGTGACCAATGGAAGGAAGGGTGAAGGCGGAGCTGCCTTCTGTACAGCGCCACATGGGGCTGGAAAGGGCACCCACACCAATGGGCGCTGCCATTTGCCTGAAGAACAGCAACAGAAACAACTGGAAGCAAGACACAGCTGTGTTTCTCAGGGGTCTGATGTGGCGCTCTGCCCTTCCTGGTCTCAGAGTCACAGCGTCCAACCGGCCTCCGGTGACTGCCCTTGATCCCTGTGCAGCTCGCCCTCGAGGGTTTCTGCCTTACCTTCGCTGGGGGCCGAGGGATGCCCAAACACGGTCTCTCAGCTTCCCCCCAATGCCACGCTCACAGCCTTTCCTGAGGCCGTGAACCCAAGTGCTGTCCATTACTTTCAGCCATCAGCGCAGGCCATCTCCACTAGCGGGCTCCTTTCAAGGCCAACACCCTTCGACCGTCCTTATTTGTCTGTACCTGAAGGAAATGAATGCAGTCAGGACAGTTCACCAGTTACATGCAGATACTACCATAGCGTTTACATGGTTCTTGAAAAGTCTCCAAAGTTTCAAAGGACAAACGCTCCAAGGGCCCAGCTGTGCTGTGGGCTGACCCAGCGTCCTGCAGGCTCGTCTCTGAAGCAGAAGGCCAGCACAGAGGTGCAGAGGGGCTGCTGTCCAGGGCAGTTCCTGGGGAGGACGTCCCCAAGAGTCCCCATGTCAGTCGTCTGTCAGAAAGCAAGTGTGGGTCATCATCGCAGTTCCCCACGCAGCCAGAGTGTGGGGGCCCAATCCCGGGGCCGTGCAGAAGGAGGAACATAAGCATTGTCTCCAGCCGCCCTCTGACCTGTATTCTGTGCAATACCCGTTCAGTTCCTGGGCATCCCTGCCCTCCACATCTGAAGGGAAATGGCGCTCATAACCGCCTTGCTGCGGAGCGTTTCCGAAGAGGAGCGAGAGTGGACCGAGACCCAAGACCAGACAAACCAGAAGATTCATCGCTACTCAAACTGTCACTTGTCTGTGTAAGCATCTGGAGACCCTGGAGCTTTCCAGGGCATTCCAAAACCAGATTGCAAGTGCTCAGCACCTCTCCCGGCAAAGCCCCTTGCTGCTGAAAACATCTGTACGCCTCCCCGACCCTGGGCATCTTTGGGTCCCAAGGTGAAAACAGGAGCTCAGGGTAAAACTGACTTAGCTTATTCAGTAGAACCAACGGGAGGACATTATACTGGGGAGGTGCACCCCTTCTTTAGTAAAGAAGATTTATTAAAGGTTCCTGACAGGCCTGTCGGAGCGAAATCGCTCACTTACTGGAGTGATGGAAGTGGACATCAGAGTGCACGGATCTGTGCTCCTCCCAGTTTCCATCATGTGGCACTTGGTGCCCCAATTCCGGTTGGGCCACGGTCGGACAAAATGAGAGCAGAGCCCAAGCGCATGGCCTCCTGCCACTGTCTCCTGCCCTCCATGAGGATAGGTATCCTGAATCTATGCCAGCCCAACGACCTCTCCATGGACTTCAAACACACCATTCCTAATACCTCTGTTTCTACTGGAAAATCCAAAGTTGCAAATACTTTCAACTATCTCAAGGTAAGGCTAGAGCCAAGTACGAGATAGAACCTGAGTTCAGTGTGCTGGGGGGCAATGTTCACTTCACAAGCCTTTACTGAGTGCCAAGCACTGGGCTTGGAAACAAGCGCCCCAAAGACTAGCATGACGTGCAGAGCAGGAGGCTGTCAAAGGACATGGGGATGTGGACCCAGTGAGGGAGGCTATGAGATAAGAGCAAGTTACAAGAATTCTAGAACTTTCCATAAGTCCTAAGTGTGAAAAATCGTTTTAATCTATTTAAAGCTTGTCTGTCTCTATCGCTCGCTCTCACTCTGCAGTTGTCCTAGCACTCGGAGCTCCGAGCAGCACAGTCAGAAGGAATCCTGTATTTCCAGGTCTCCTCACGCTGTCCTGACGGGTCTTGAACCTCCCCCGTCTGGCAGGGAGGGCACACACTCCTCGGAGGCCCAGTGGGGGTCTCCAGCACACCTACCACCTACCTGCCTGCCCTCGAGTGGCTCCTGTGACAGAGCCAGAGCCCGTGGGAGTGAAGCGGGCTGGAAGGAGGTGGGAAGCCGACCAGGACACTGGGCTGAGAGCACTGGGGGGGACTCCCAGGTCCAGCTCTGGGGACAGTGTGGGCAGGACAGGGCACAGTCTGATAGCAGCTGTCCGCCCCCCCTGCCCCCCACCCAGCAGGAGCTTTCTCTTCAAGAACCCCTTAGGCTGCAGTAAAGTGCCATTTGAAGGGTCCACCCTGTCTCTGCAGGGCTAAGGGGGCGGAGGGAGAAGAGGAGCCGGGCTTGCCGCCCTGCCAATCGGCCGTCAGGCCTGGGGCGGCGCCCTTTCTCCTGCGTGAAGTCTTCTCAGAGGGTTGGGAGCTTCTTATGTAAGTAAGGAGAGATCCCCTGATGCCCTCATATGGCAAACATCTCTATCTTCAACTTACATTACCCGTGAACACAAAACCATTCAAAGCAACTGAACCTCCACTATTTGAAGAAACGTCACGTGAGACATAGAGCCCATGAGAGAGCTGTTACTGGGCACTCTGTGCAAAGCCCTGAGCCATCTGGCTTTCCTCCCGGGAGGCACCAGCCTCAGGGAGCAGCTGCTGGAGGAGAGCAGCTGAGTCTGAAGCTTTAGGCACTGACAGTGGGAAGGAGGGGCAGAGAGGCCAGGGCGGCCTTTGCTGGTGGCGTCTAGGGGGCAGAAGGCAGTGGGTGGGGTGAGCCCAGGGGCCTGGTGGGCAAGAAGGGGACGAAAGGCAGCAAGGCGGCCGCTGGCAAAGCCCACCGTGACTTGCCCAGAGCCAGCTCCCGCACTGGACCAGAGTGAAAGGGCTCCTCTAAAGGAGGAGAAGCCCAGAGTCCTGTGGGGCCTGGGCCAGCCAGCCTCCAGAACTCTCCAGCACTGAGAAGACGGGGCCTGGGTGCCACTCCTTCCAGAAGCAGCTGGGGACATCCACAAAAGGCCATGGCTTTTAGGCACAAGGACCAATGACCTAGGAAAAGAATGGCCCACTGCTGTGCGTGAAAGCAGACGCCACTTGCTTCTGGCTGACAATGTGGCATGGGGGGGCCATGAGCGCCTTTGCCTGAGTCCATTTTCAGGCCATTTCTTGATGAATTTGAGGTGATGTCACAGTCAAACCACAGCCTAGCTGTAGAGCCCACAGTTTCGAATTCCCTCAAGTCCCCTCCATTTATAAGCTTTTGAAAGCTTAAAGTGCTTTGAGTGTCTTCTACTGGGAAACTAACAAGTCTTGGGGGAAAGTGAACGACCCACAGAGGACACAAACTGCTCCTGCCCACCTCACGGCCGAGCCTGCAGCGGCGCTCACAACACCTGCTCCAGCCCAGCACCTCCCAGGCCCGTGGGGCAGGCGCGCTTTCAGCAGCTGCGACATGGAATCCAAATCTGCTCACACGCATGCCTGTGCACACACGACAGTGGCCAGCCATCGGCCCAGGGACGAGTCTGTGGTGCGGTCTCTATGCATCATCGAGGACCAAAGGGAGGGGAGTGGAGGGCCCCTCATTTGAGACCCGGCCCTCCCGCGGCGGCCCACATGCGACAGCGCCGAGGACAGCCGTGCCCTGGAGTCCAGCTCGTGTCCCTTGTCCTCAGGGCGGGGCTCTGCCAAGGGTCTTCTGTGGGCCTATGAGGCCAGCCCTTTTCCGCAATCGCACCCCGCCGAGGGCTTCCTTCCCCCACGTGTTTTCTGGCGGTGGCTGAGCTGCACTGTCCTTCTGCAGGCCTCGCCACCCTGGCTGCGCTGGCCGCTGCCTGCACAGGGCTCCTGGGCGCCGTCGGAGCTCCTGCGGCAGGCCTGCCCGGCCCCGCGGCCCGCCGGCGGTTGCTCCGGTGCAATGAAGCAGTCTGGGCACCCGCTGTGAACCGCCTGGTGCTTGAAGAGGTTGGCCCGCCTGCTGAAGGCCTTGCCGCACTCGCTGCATTCGTAGGGCCGCTCGCCGCTGTGCACCCGCCGGTGCTGGCTGAGGCCTGAGCGCCCGCGGAAGGCCTTCCCGCACTCCTTGCACTCAAATGGCTTCTCCCCGCTGTGCACGCGCTGGTGATGAATGAGCTGGGAAATGCCCTTGAAGGCTTTGGGACACTGGCTGCAGGCGTAGGGCTTCCGGCCGCTGTGGGTGCGCTGGTGCTCGATGAGGTTGGAGCTCCTGCTGAAGGCCTTGCCGCACTCACTGCAGGCGTAGGGCCGCTCGCCGCTGTGCACCCGCCGGTGCTCCAGGAGGGCAAAGCTGCGCCTGAAGAGTTTCCCGCACTCTGGACACTCATAGGGCTTCTCACCACTGTGGATAATCTGGTGCTTGATGAGGTTGGAGCTGCGGGTAAAGGCCTTGCCGCATTCCGGGCATGTGTAGGGTTTCTCGCCGCTGTGGATGCGCTGGTGCTCCAGGAGCGCAAAGCTGCGCCGGAAGAGCTTTCCACACTCCCGGCACTTGTAGGGCTTCTCGCTGCTGTGAATTATCTGGTGCTTGATGAGGTTGGAGCTCCGGCTGAAGCATTTCCCACACTGCTGACACAGGTATCGCTTGTCTGCCCCTTTGGCACACTGTGGCCTTAGCACCCGATCCTGTCCAGCGCTGAGGTCACTTCTCTGCACAGTCTCTCTTCCCTCACCTGAGGAGCTGCCTTGACCTTTCTCCCTGGGATGATCACCCCTGCTGGAACCTGTTTGTGGAGAGAGAGCGTGTTTCTGTCTGTGCTCCAGTGTGCCCTCCAGCGGCCTGGCTGCCTGGCCCTGGTTACCACTTTGAAGATCGGCCCCTGCGAGTTCTTTTGGACAATGGTTCTGCTTTGAAATCGACATCTTGCTTTTTATCCTGTCACCTGTAAAGCCAAAGAGCACCAACCAGTGTCACTCCCTCCCTGTGTCTCTGATTAGGGTTTGTTCTTTATCCTCATCCTCAGGCCAAGGCAGAGAAGAGAGGACTCAGGACGCCAGGGTGTGGGGGAAGAAGCAGGATGATCATTGGCAGACAGGAGAGCAAGAGGGGAGGAGGTGGAAACTGTGAGCTGCTGACAGACAGCAGGAGGCGCTCCCTTCATCTGGTGCCTCAACGGGGAACTCCTTGGGAGATTTAAATCTGCCCCAAAAGAGAATTTCCCACCCAAAGTGACCACGCCACCCTCCTTTGGCTGCCGCTCTTTGCAAACGGCTCAGGCGAGCCGGCTGAGCTCCCCTCAATTACCTGCCTCCATTCTTGTGGTGGCCCCCATCCTTCGGACATCTGCTACCCAGGGCCCCTGCCCTCTCTCCAGCTGGGACACCAGGTGAGGCTTGGAGGATGAAAATCCTGTCCATGGAAATGAAGTGGATCAGTCACTCCTGAACTCAGCCCAGCCTTACTATCTTCAGGAACAGAGAACAAAGAACTCTCTAGAAAGTGCCACTAAGAAGGTTCAGAGAAAGGGCAGAGTTCCTCTCAGGATGCGGAGGCCACACAGATTCCACTCAGGTGGGCAGGTGGCAGCAGGGGCCGTGAGATCTGCTCCCCAAGGAGCAGCAGCGGCCGTGGTTCTTGGGGCGGGGCCTGCGTCCCACATCACTGCTGCAAACCACCGTGTCTGTGCCCAGGTGTGGGGGGAGCCACAGGGGGGCCTTCGCCAGCCCAGCACTGTGGTGTGTTACTATTTGGCCTGCAAGGAGGGTGGCAGGCTTTCAGGAAGTGGAGGATCTGTGTGGAGACCCCAAGGGACAGGCAGAGGGCTGGAGCAGGGATCTACAGGGGCCAAGGCCCGGAGGAGTCTCAGGGGCTGCCTGTGCCCCGAAAGCCAAAGCCCCCCATTTCACCATCAAACAGAGCCCATGTCTCAGTTCCTTAGGCCAGACTCAAGTGAGGATTCCAGAACTCCCCTGGAAATCCCAGATCTGCCTGGTGAGGGCCAGAAAGAACCAAAGGGAAGGAGCTAGTCTCTCTCTGTGGGGTCAGACTACAGAGGTGAAATCTGTGGAGCCCAGAAGGAGAAATGGAGCGAATGCATCCCCTGCACCCGGAAGGCAGTGCGGTGCAGCCGGGGGTGGGGGGGGTCTGCCCCAGCCCCTTCCTGATCTCTCCCGGCCGGAAGACCAAGTGCACGCCTGGTCCTGGGCCTCTGTGTCCCTGGCCCTCTATGGCTTGATGCAAGGAAAAGAAGCTGCTAGACTCTAGAAGATGAAACGAATGTAAAATGCAATTTTGCTACAAATGACTTAAGACTAAAATAATGCATATAAACATTGGAGGATAATTTGCATCTGTCTTTTGGGTAGAAGAGGTTTAGTTAACCCATGATTTTATATGCAAAATAAGTTTAACAGGAGCCCAAACATTTACCCAAAACATTTAGCTAAAGACCGTGCTATTGAGATAAAAGCTGGGCCACATGGGATTACTGATCTGATGTGGAAATGCATTTATTCTTGGGCTCACAGTAGCCAACAAGCAAAGAAACTCAGAAATAAATTGAGTTCAGAGGCAGAGCAGGGGGACTTGCCCGTGGGGGGTCCTTACCCAGTGACACCAAATGGCGGTAGTTCTCCAACATCACTTGCTTGTAGAGGATCCTTTGTCTGAGATCCAGAAGCTTCCATTCTGTCTTGGTGAAGTACACGGACACGTCCTCAAAAGATACTGGCACCTAAAATGAGCCAATCCTGTGGCTGCAGGGGAATTCACCCCTGTGGGCCCCAGGATGAGCTGGCAGCAATTAAACAGGAGGTAGGGGAGCCACGGAGAGCTTGGCAGCTGGCGGAGGCTCAGATTTGCAAGAGTTGTGAGTCTGGGACAAGAGGAGGCGGCAGATGGAGACTGCCAAGGGGGGACGCTGAGGCCAAGGGCCACCCACAGTCGGGGAGCCCCACTCACCTTGGGTCTGGCCGTCAGGAGAATGGCCGCCATCGCAGGGATGCAGAGAAGCTAAGGGAGGGGGAAAGAGCCAGGGGTGAGGTGAGGCCCACGCTACTCCAGTATAACCTCATCCAAACAAGGTCCCATTCACAGCCACTGGGGGGCAGGACTTCAAGAGATCTTTTTTTCAGGGGACACAATTCAACCCACAACTCTTTCCCCAATTGAGCTTCTGTCCCCTCTCCTTCCCTGTGTAGAGGACCCCAGACAGGGGCTCACCCCCTCCTACGCTAAGCTCGACCAAACAGGCTTTCAAGGGACTGTGCTTCTCCTCCTCTCTTTCTTCTCATTTCCTTCTTTCCTCAGCCCTCTTCCCATGTGGGCAGCACCCCGACGCCTGGCTTTCCACCCATCCCTGGAAGCTCCATTGCCGACTCCTTTTTCCCTCAGGTCGATTCAGGTGGAAAAAATCCAAACACACAAATACCACCTCCGCCTGCAAACAGACTTGCTCTCAAGGAGAAGAGAAAGACCCAGCTAATGAGATGCTGAAAACTGGGGGGTACAGAAGGTGAGGCCACACCCCCTCGGGGATGGGAGGGAGCTGGGGCCCGTGCTAAGGAAAGTGTCATTGACAAAGTGGATAGGGTCAGATCTCTGCATCAGTTCTCAGCGCTGGAAGACAGGGCTGCAAAAGAAAGTTTGCTCCAAGGATGTTATCGCCATCCAACTGGAGACCACCCTGTGGAAGTCCCGGCCGGCCGAGGAGCTGAGGCAGCAGGCAGTGGCTTATGAGGGAGTGGGCCGAGCACGCTCCTTACGTTGCCCTCGGCCACCACGGCTGCTTGTGCCTCAGGAGAGAGGATGAGGGGACACGGTCCCTGGAGCATTTAAATCATCCCTAAGTCCCTTATCACCCGTGATGAGCTGTTGATCAACATTGGCCCAGAATAAATAAATAAACTCACGTGTCTGATGAAGAAGTTTATATTAATCAGAGAGAAAGAATCCCTTAAGGTGGAATGGATGCTAAAACCATCAGGTGAAAGACTGAGGGAGAAGAGACATCCACGTGATGTCTGAATGTCTTCCCCTGTTTACTGCTGGTCACAGGAGAGAAAGCAAACTGGACGGCAGGACAGAAGCGGGCCGTGCCTGCTGCGGGGATGGCACGGGGGTGCCCAGGCTGCCCAGGACGGCTCTTTGCGAAAGTTCCACCCGGTTCGAATGCAGCCTTGGGACCCAACAGGGCCAGAGGGCCCAGTTAAAGACACCACAAGGAAGCAACCAGCCCGATCCAGAAGGTGGGTTGTTCCCCAGTCTCTTCTGCAAATCAGTGTTATGGGGAAAAGAGGAGGCTAGGGAGGCAGGCTGTCCCAGACGAAAAAGAGATCTCAGGACTCAACAGCCAAGTGCAACGGGAATCCTCAATGAGATGCTGGCATGAAGGAGAGAGGAGCCAAAGGCACTGGAGGGCATGGGGGGTGACTGTGGAGCGGTCCTCAGGACACTGGGGGCCACTGCTGCTCACGTATTGCGTGGATAATGGCACTGGGTCATGGAAGAAAATGTCCTTCTCCAGAGATGCACATTGAAGCATTTGGGGGGAAGATGGCATATAAATTTACTTTAAAATATTTCAGCACAAACAAAGGAAAGAGAGAAGGGGAGCAAGAGTGAGAAAGAAGCGAGGTGAGCTGGAGGCCGCTGCCGGTCGGGGAGGGGGGTGCTGGGCTTCGTCAGACTAGCCTCCCTACCTGGCCGATTGCTTGACAGGGTTCAAAACTAAAAGGGAAAATAGTTAGGTGGTTCCTCAATAAGGCAACATAGTCGTCATATGACTCAACAGTTCTACTCCTGGGCATATGCTCAAAGCACTGAAAACAGGTGTTCACACAAAAACTCGCACACCCGGGGCTGGCCCCGTGGCTGAGTGGTTAAGTTCGCGCGCTCCGATGCAGGCGGCCCAGTGTTTCGTTGGTTCGAATCCTGGGCGTGGACATGGCACTGCTCGTCAGGCCACGCTGAGGCAGCGTCCCACATGCCACAACTAGAAGGACCCACAACGAAGAATATACAACTATGTACTGGGGAGCTTTGGGGAGAAAAAGGAAAAAAAAAATCTTTAAAAAAAAAAAAAAAAAAACTCGCACACCCGTGTTCACAGCAGCATGATTCACAGCGGAAGCAACCCAAGTGTCCACCAGAAGAAGAATGGAGCAACAAAAAGAAAGTTGAAAGTAAGAGGTGTTCTCTCTAGTCCCCCCAGCCCAAGACACACTGGGCTCCAAGCTCCCAAGACAGAAGGACCTGTTGAGCTGTGACCACCTGAGAGAAACACCACGGGCAGGGTTCGCCTGTGGCCGGAGAGCAATGCTGGAGTCCCCCCCCACCAGGCGAACTGCTCACACACAACAGTGTCCATCCTTGAGTCCCCTGGGGTCAGCGTACTTTCACATCCTGAAAGTACGCGACAAGTCCTACCCTCACAGACCCTAATGCCAAGTAACCCCAGGAGGGGATGGGGTGACACTCCTGAGCACGTGACAAGGAAGAAGCTGGAAGGAGCTTGTGGAACTGGAAAGTGGCTTCTCCTAAGCCCCTTTGGCCTGAAGGATGAATCTAGGCCCCAGAGCTCGGGTTTCCCTGAAACCCAACACTGGGTCCCAGTGAGGGGCCGTCAGACAGCGCCCGGGCAAGCGGCCGGGAAGGCCCTTTCAGCCTGGGTAACCAGCCGCTGTCCTGGCCTCCTCCCAGGCTGGCCCAGCCCCAGGAGGGAGCACACGCGCCCCGCTTGCCCCAACCCTGACCAGGTGAAGCCGAGTGTGCGGGGCGCCCCCTGGGGGAGGAGAGCAGCGGGGCGGAGAGCGACACCGCCACCTGAAACGGAGCCGGGAGCCCAAAGGGAGAGGCCGCCGGGGGCGTCGGAGCTGGTGCCTTCCCGAGACCACGAGATGGGGCTAGTTCCCCAGGAAAAGAGAGCAGAAAACAAACAAACAGGAGAGCCGGTCAGCAAGCCCCCTCAGGCCGGATCAGGAACTGGGGCTTTTCCATCCAGAAGGAGGGAGGGCTTCTTCCTTCCCAGTGGAACCTCCTCTGGGGTCCGGCAATTCAAGGCCCCAACTGCCTCCTCTTGGCCCCAGCATCCTTCCCTGAGGCCCATGTCACCTGCCACTCAGCTGGTGAAAAGGCCTGAGGACCCAGGGCCTGGGGAGGCCAGCCTCAGCCCAGAGCTGAGGTCTGGCTCAGGAGCCGCCACAGGTCAGCCCTGGCCAAGGAGAGCTCTGAGAAGCAACCCTGCAACTGGTGTCTCCAGGCCCTGCCCTCAGGGGGCAGATGCTGATCTGGCCATACAGAGGGCCACCTCCTAATGGGGTTCTGTCCTTTCCTGCTCACAGCCCTCCTTGGGGTGCCCATCTCACTCACAGGAAACCCACATGGCCCTTCCTGACCTCCCTCTCCCCTCCTCCCAGCCCCTTCCTCCCTCTGCTCCAGTCACGCTGGCCTCCAAACTCTTCCTACCACACACCAGGCCACTCCTGCCTCAGGGCCTTTGCACTGGCTGCTCCCTCTGCCTGGAATGCTCTCTCACCTCCTTCAAGTTTTTCAGAAATGTCACCTTCTAACCACACTACTTAAACTTGCAACCCGACCCCTCCTCTCCGTTCTTCTGCTCTATTTTTCCCCATGGCACTTACCATCGTTTAACATACTCTCTAATTCTTAATTTATCTGTGCCCTACCACCAGAACCGGAACCCGGGAGCAGGGAACTTGGTGTTTGGCTCCCTGAGATGTCTGCAATGCCTGGAGCAGCCTGGCCCATAGCGGGTGCCTGGGGAGACCTGTTGCGTCGGGACTGTCCCAACTAGCCCTGCGGGCAGTCCCCGCACAGCCCGGCTCAGCTCAGCTCACTTCTCTTGCCCTTGCGGGCCTCGCATCCTGCCCTTGGCTTCCTCTTCTTCTGCCTTCTTGCGGCGCGATCGTCACTGCTAACATCCCAACACCAAGGGGCACAACCCCCACCATGTCTCCCCCCCCCCCCCCCCCCCCCCCC